>NC_026743.1:1723474-1726822 GCF_000210295.1 Trypanosoma brucei gambiense DAL972
GGAAAAGGGGAAAAGGGAAAAGGTATAAGGAAAAAATGGAAATATTTTTTATCGTTTTGGAAGGCAGCCCAAAATGCAGTTGTGGTCAGTAAGACGGGGGGAAAATTTTTTTTAAAATTCTTTTCTTTTCCCCCGGTTTTAACTCCCTTTCCCCTTTTCTCTACCGTCCTTAACATTATTATTAATTATCTTCTTCATCATCCGCTTGGTTTAGTAATATTTTATTCATTTTTCATTTATATCCTTCAGATTCTTCTTTTGGTTGTTGTAATGACGATGGGTCTGGTTGTTGTTGTGGTTGTTGTTTTTTTGTTTTTTTTTGTCCCAAACTTTAACCAACCTTAAGTTTGAGGATCATTCAAAACGCATCAACTGGTGGAAAATACGGGGAAAAGGTTAATGGGCGAGAAAAAGAAAAAAAATGAAACAACAGCAACAAATAAAAAAAGAGGGAGAGAACAAATATATATATATATATATATATATATAAGAGAAACGGAAGGACAAAGTTGATAGTCATGATTTTTAAAGAAAAAAAAAGAAAAGTTAACTTTCCTCCGTTTATTTCATATTTACACAAATGACCATTATGCACCAGTTATACAGCATCAGAAAGAGAAAGGGGGAAAGGAAATAAATAAGGAAGGGAGGTACTCATGTCTGTTTTATGTTTTGTGCATTTGTATGTATGACTGTGCGTAGTTGCACACATTTTCTTCCTCCTTTCTTTCTTTTTATTTGTTTGTTTGTTTCTTTCTTTCTCATCATTTGAATGGTGGTGAGAAGGTTATAAGGGGGAGGAAAACAAAAAAAATATATTTATATCTACATCCATACCTATATTTATTAAATTCCACATGCAGACACATATGTATATATAAAAATGAGAGTGTTTAGAGACGGCGCATTTGTCACTGATCTCTCACGCTCTGATTTGAGATATGTTTTGTTTTTCATCTTCTCGCCTCTTCGTCCTTCTTTTCCTTGTTTTGTCTCTATCTTCTATCTTAATATCATTGTTTTTTATTTTTATTTTTTTTTTAGAAATGAAGTCTTCAAAACAAAACAAAAAGCAATGATTATGTTATGTTCTAACTTAGTTTCATTTAGATGAATATACGCGACATGTTCACAACGCATGGAAAAGTTGCTGAAGTAAACAGCATGGAAATCATGTATAAAATCGCGGAGGCGAAGTTGCGCGGAGGGAACAGGGGAAATACATTGAATTAATATTATAAAAGCAACAGGAGATGTAAAAATATTAAAAAAAAAAAAGAAACAAAGTCACCAGTGAAATGGTTCTGATGCATGACGTTAAGGTGGATTTCATCACTCACAGGCTGTGTTAGTTTGTGTTATTTATCTTTAGACTTCAGGAATTATTTTCACTGAGAAGTCGAGTAAAATGAACGAATGACTGAATGAAAAGAGCTGGACTTCAATTCTCCCTCCAACTCTTAATGTTTTCAGTACTATTTCCTTTCGTTCTCTTCCTGCTGCTGCTATGCCCTTTTTTTTTTTTTATTTTCTTGAACCTTCGTTTTGGATCAATCTATTTAAGCGAAAGACTTTCTCTAAGGTGGGACGCGTTTCCTACAAAAAGAAATAAAATTAACGAAAATAAAAAGAAGGAGGGTTGCGTGGTCTAAAGGTTCGGAAAAGGGGAAATTAAGGCATAACAAATGAGTTCGGTAAAGAGTAAAGGCTCAAGTTGTTCCACAGCTGATGTTGTGCGCATCGATGGAATATATTACGATACGGCAAAACTCGCGGCAATTCATTGCGGTGGCCCAACGATGGTAAATATGGCAAATGGTACGGATTGCACACGTGTATTCCTCAGCTACCACCGTCGTCGGTTTCCCCACGAAAAATACAAGTCGCTGCAGGTTTCACCTTCGGATGTGTTGGATGGTGCGGTCACCGATGAACCCGACACTACAAACTTTGATAAATATTTGGACTTGTGCTCACTGATACGTCCCGTCATTGCCCCGACTGGAGGTTTTGCACCATGGCATTATTTCATCAAGGCGTTATTTTGGTGCAGTCTTGTTTTCTTCTTGGATATTTATGCAATATTTGCCTTTAGGCCCTTCTACCTCACTATCATCCAATCATTAGCCATGGCAATGGTGGGACTTAATGTGCAGCATGATGCCAATCACGGCGCTATTAGCCGCTACCCGCTCATTAACACAATTTTTGGACTCACTCAAGACATATTGGGTGGAAGCCGCATCAGTTGGATCATTCATCATGATTTCATTCATCACGTGTACACAAACGAACCTCATCATGACTTGGATCTGGATATTCCCTTATTGAGACTTCATCGCTTCGTTCCCAAGCGGCTGTGTTATGCATTTCAGCATATTTATTTTCTTCTTCTAGAGGCCGTGTTTGGGCCTGTTCATGTTATATCCAGCATGAAATTTGTTTGGCAGGGTCCCACTACGAAACAGCGGTTCCTGCAGCGAGAGTGGACAATGAGCCGAATTTTGACACTTATTCCACCACTGCGTCTTGCCCTTAACATTCTTCACGCGCCAACGCTCCTCCATGCATTAATCTCGACATTCCTGCAATATGCAATTGGCGGAATGTACCTCGCTTTCTTTTTCCTCATTTCCCACAACTTCCATGGAGTGAGGAAAGACGGAACTGAGGTGGGGGAGTGTTTTGTGAAGGCGCAAGTGGAAACAAGTAGTAGTGTTGGTGGTTGGTGGCTGGCACAGCTTAATGGTGGGCTAAACTACCAAATAGAACATCATTTATTCCCCCGTGTGCACCATAGTTATTACCACTACCTTGCTCCTATTGTGCGGGATTACTGTACGAAACTCGGTATTTCGTACACACGCTTCGATACCGTGTTGGATAACGTCGTGAGCACCTCTAAACACCTCGCCCAGTTCGGAAAAGGCATAGAAGACAAACGGTTGTGATTGCTGGTGAGCTAACTCTCAGAGCTTTAAGGAATGTAACACATAACACGAACTTAACTTAAATTAACCTTTTGTATGAATAAAACAGTTGCTTGCCCACATTGCCGAATGGCTGTTGTGGACAAGTGACGACACGAAATGGAAGTTGAAGCGTGTCACAAAATAAACTAGAGGGGGTGACGGGAGGCGTAAAAGCATCTTTCGTACCACTGAACGGAGCGCCGTTGGCGTTGTGTACATTGCATTTTCCACTGGTAATTATGTGCTTCAGCTCTTTGAAACATACATGTGGACGACATGAGGGAATGTTTTCTTGGCTTTTTTTTTCCTTTTACTATTTACTGCTGCAGTTATTATTATTATTATTATTTATTTTTTTTTTTGTAATGTTCTGTGC
>NC_026743.1:1727449-1743616 GCF_000210295.1 Trypanosoma brucei gambiense DAL972
AAAGAATAAGTGGAGTCCGGGGGAGCAGCTGCGGGCGGATATCCGCAACTTCAGGGAAAAGAATTCTCTTGAAGAAGTTATCGTACTTTGGACAGCGAACACCGAACGCTTCTCAGGGCATATCACCGGGGTTCATGACACTGCTGATCATTTGATCGATGCCATACGGCGAAATGAAAATGAAATTGCCCCTTCCGTACTGTATGCAACAGCAGCTATTATGGAAGGCTGCAGTTATGTCAACGGAGCTCCACAAAATACCTTATGTGCTGGCCTTATAGAGCTTGCCCGTAGGCATGGTGTGTTTGTTGTTGGGGATGACTTTAAAAGTGGTCAAACAAAGGTGAAAAGTGGCCTGGTGGAGTTCTTCATGGATGCCGGTATTAAACCCGAGTGCATAGCCAGCTACAACCATCTTGGCAATAATGACGGATATAACTTGGCAGCCCCAAAGCAGTTTCGTTCGAAGGAGGTTACGAAAGGCGGTGTGCTGGACGATATGGTATCGTCAAACAGTATTCTTTACCCACCAGGAAGCCGAGGCCCTGATCACTGCATTGTTATTAAGTACCTCCCGTATGTGGGTGACAGCAAACGTGCATTGGATGAGTACTACTTCTCAATATTTATGGGAGGTGAACAAACAGTGGTGCTCCATAACACATGCCAGGACTCGTTGCTGGCTGCACCACTTATCATTGATTTGGTTGTGCTAACTGAGTTGATGCACCGTGTCACCGTGACGCAATGCGATGGGGAAGATTGTTGTGACAAGAAGGAAAAAATGACGTCATATACGCATATGGAAACGGTGCTTTCACTTTTATCTTACTTGCTGAAGGCTCCACGTGTTCCGGAGGGAACACCTGTGGTGAATGGACTAAACCGACAGGGGCAAGCCATTAAGAATGTATTGCGTGCACTCGTTGGACTTCCACCGGATAACAATATGCAACTGGAATGTCGACTGCCTTTCCTTCGCGGCGTGGGAAGTTGATAGTGCAAAGGAAAAAAAAAAAGAAAAGCGACTTTGACTGAACAAAGTGGGCATGTGCAGTTTGTTTAAGCGTGCGCATGTGCATGTGTGTACACACAGAAGGTAGCTGAATGTAACCGTCTACTTCGTTCCGCATATTTTGACTTAATAGCGGTAGGGTTGCGATTCCGCGCCTGTATGATAATAAAGGCAATTCAAACGCACAGCCGCGGTTTGTAATGACAAATGCAACACGTGTGTATATTACTCCAAAGATGGTGGTAAAATAGAGGAGGCATGTGCGTGGAGGGAGGGGCGAAGAGATCGGGAACGGGATCGGGGGAACCACGTGTGTTATTATCCACATGGCTCCATTTATCAATCGGATTTGTGAGGGTTCTCTTCATTCCCTGATGTTTTCTTTTCATTTATCTATTCGTGTGCGTGTGAAAAGGTTTAAAAAAAAAAGATAGGGAAGGAGCGTTACGTCCCTATCAAAAAGAAAAAAAACATTGAGTTTTTTCTACCTTATTTTGTGTTGACAAAAATCAATACATTCCTTCATATTCGGGCTCGTCTCCATTATGACTTCCTCCATACGTGCTAAGAGGAAATGGAGAAAGCATGTGAAGCTGGTTTAGCGTTTGTTCTTTTTGTGTTGTTGTTGTTGTTGTTTTCGCAAAATGGAAGGAACGAAATTTGAGCCCGCTCACAAACCCTCAGTTACAACCGATGGAGGTCGCGTGTTTCAGCAGCCAGCGAATGCGCTCATCAAAGGCAAAGTTTCCCTTGGGAAAATTAGTTACGTTTGAATAATAGCACCTGTCGCCCGAAACTCCATGGGAAGGATTCAGTGAGTTTATACCCTAATAATTACCCTTTTCTATGAGGAGCGTTGCCCTCCCGTCTTCTTAATTATCGCTTGTTTCCTCCGCAACGGGCCGTGAGGACAAAAACACAACGCTTTTTTCCCCCCTTTTGGAGGAACTTGGTATGGTCTAGCAGGGTCCGTTTGTTTGTTGGGTGTTTTGTTTTGAATACTTTTTTCGTACAACTCTCCGTTAACTCACGTCGTTGTGGGGTTGTAAAAAAAAAAAAAAAGAAAGAAAGAAAGAAAAGGTGTCATTGTCCCACTCGACTGTAGCGGTGGGGAAAAAAAAACATTACTTTCGCGTGCATCAGCAGACGGTCAGGCGTCTGACGCGCCCACAGCTCTGTTCTTTCCCTCTTGTCGCCCTCAAACATATGCCTTTTTTTTTTCCGGGTGTTTGTTTGCTTGCCTGCTCACTTTAAATTGCTTTTCCACTCCCCTTTCCCGTTTGCATTCTACTTTGGTATTTTATTTCGTTTGGATACCCTCTCTGTTAACCTCGGAAAAAGTAAATTAACACAATATAGAATCCACAAAAGGCGTGAAGTGAAGGAAGTGGTGGAGAGGGTGGGCACGCCAGTAGTAACAGGGACGACAAAACAGACTCAGTTGCCTCTGCTATTGTTCCTTTGCACCATTTCGTGTGTGTGTGTGTGTGTTTGAGTGCAAAGACAAGAAAGAAAGGAAAAGGAGTGCGAGGGAAAGGGAAAGGGATACATCAAGGTTGAGTTGTATATAAACTTACACTTTTATTTTCGCTAGGAACCGCGGGATGCCTTTAAGGACCGATTACGCTCGCTATCCGCGTGATGTGCGTGAAAAACAGAACGTGACGCGGCCCGCCGGGGAGCGGCGCCTGGCGGATCTTCACCTCACCGCATACCCCAGTGTTCTCAACAGTAATGCACTGGCAGCAGCAGATTCATCTGAAACCCCGCCAAAGCCCGTTGCGCAGAACAAACCGTACATGGAGAAACCTCCAGTGGAGCTGATGACAACAAATCAGTTGACCGCGCTCCTCAGCAAAATGGCGAAAGAGGAGGCACTCAAGGACACAACGAAGGGTACGCCACTCGGTGGCGTGGAGTGTACGGAACTGGATCGCAAAACAACCTACCGACTCGATTATTGCAACAAGGACGTGCCGGGATTTCACACACGGCAGCGGGTTATACCAGACTACATGAAGAACTGGACTGAGACAGAGAAGGATGATATCCGAGAAGCCAGGAAGTATCCTTATCTCTCTATCCCGCAGAGTGTGCTTAATTGTCGACCAACTACGTACCGCCGTGATTACATTCCGACAGCACAGCCCAACGAATACAGGACTCTCTCTCACAAGACAAACCTCCAGGATATGCCTCCATCCTTCGCGTACTCAACGTATGCACTGGATGATCCACGGCGCATCATTAAGTACGACGAGGTTGTGGCCGCGTGCAGCAAACCAAAATGCATGCTGTGGAAGAGTTATAGTCCGCGCGATTCTTTCCGTGCGAAGACAGGAGTTGCAAAGGACGTTGCCGAGGAGTTGAGACTACTGCAAGAGTTGCGAGGGCCATCGAATCGATCGTCGGAATCGAGCTCCGTGGCTGGGAAACAGAGGGAAAGCAGTGTTGAATGCAAGAAACCGATTCTCTTGCCAGGGTTGCGTGGAATGGGATATCGTATGGCACCGGGTGATGGCAAGGAGTACATTTGGCTTCCTCGAGATCACTTTTGTCATCGAATCGTATATGACTACTAGAACTTCTGCCAGCAGTTTGTTCGTGTAACAACTGTCATCTGACTTACACTGATTGGCACTGAGACAAAAGGATATGGTTGACGTATGTAGAGATTTTATATGAAAATTGTGTGTTCCTACAATTGGCTTGAGCAGGTCCCTATTCCAATGGAATCTGTACTATATGTCCGCAGGGGTGTGGATGCCTTTCCACCTCCCCAGGCGAATGAAGGGAACGCAAGAGAGCCCTCTCTCGTGTACAGAAAAAGAAAAGGGGGGAAGGAGAAAGAAAGAGAGGTGTTTGGCATTATGTGGGTATGCATGACTCTTCTCTCGCTCTCCCGCTCTCTCTCTCCCTCTCTTACCTTGTACATTTTCTTTTTTGTGTGCCGTCCCTCCTACTTCGCCTGATGAGCACAACCTCACTGCTATTATTAACTTCATCACCATGACACTTCCGGCAAATCCTGTTAGGGTCACACTGGCACGGGTAAAGCACATTTTGCCCATGTTTACATAACTCTATCTTTAATTTCATTTCTTCGTGTTTTGCCTTCCTTCCACCCCCGCACCGCCCCACGTACGCACGTGCGCCGTGTTCCTAAGGTAACACAAGGAACATAAATCAAGCGATTACACATGGCTTCCGACTTGCAGAAGTCGCGGAACACAGTAACCGCTGTGCGGAAAATGTTAGTCGGCGACCTTAAGGACAACCCTGACGAGCGCCTGAAGGTGTACAACATGCTTGCCGACACTCCATTTAAAGGCACGGGAAAGTCGCCATCGGATCACTGGGTTTCCATGATGTTAAAGGCGGTGCAGGATCCCTGGTCTCGCATCCGAAAGTTAGGGAGACAATGTCTTCTACGCATCGCCTCCACGCAAACAGGCGTGCAAAAAAAGCGCTATATCAAGCAGCTGTTAAATCTCGTGCGGGACAGGTGGCCACGAGTTAGAAATTGGTATGAAAAAGAGGGATTGCTCCTTCTGTTGCTCGATGTCCTTAGCTTCGCGGAGCCCATCTCGTTAGAGGAAGGTTTGTTAGCAAATATGCTGCTTCTATTGGTTCTACCGTCGGTGTCCGATCCTCAGTTACCGGTAAGTGACGCTGCGGTTGAGGTGGCACTTCTTGTCACACAGCGTAGCGAAAACCTCGCTTCCTTCACAGTAGATTACAACGTGGTAGCACTCAGAAAGACATGTATCTTTGACAAAACCGGTGTTTCGGATCCTCTCACTACTGCTGGACATCTCGGCTGTTTGGCAAAGCTCCTGGCGCTGCATGCAGGGTTGTATACTACCCGTTTGATGGCAGACCTGCATCCAATTCTCCAGCAGTTGTCTGCTTATCCTGCTGCTAGTCTTCGCCAACAGGTAGCTCGAGTATGGGCGCTACGCTCCGTAGAAAACTTTGACATGGCTCTTACCACAATGGTTGAGAAGGCACACGCCCCCTCAGATAGTGATGAGTGGTGGTGCGTGGTAGAGACACTTCTCATGGCACTGCAGGAACAATTAACGTATTACCTGTGCTTCCCGGAGAAGGCAAGGGCGCTAAAGCAAATGGCACGCGGAACCATCGTTAAGTCACTTTACGCAGTTCTGGTCCTGATTGAGGCAAAGCAGTTCGAGGTGGCTCGTATGGCGAAGCAGGTTTTGCCTCTGCTCACGCAGTTTGTGGTTCGATTTACGGAATCCCTCGCATTCCTGGGGGAGTTGTTGGGTAAAGAAGCCGCACGATTTCAGGAGCGCACGAACTTCGCTTTCCCTTTCCTGTCTGATTTAGTCTGGTTTTTGGTAATTCGACGGTATGTGCGGCCCGCTGGGGAGGCAACAGCAGTGCAAAAGGCCGTGATGCAATACCTGATTCCGAGCCTTGTTGGGGAAGGAGATGTGAGCGGCAACATCGACACTGAAGGCGTAGCAGCAACCCGGGGGCATGTCGACGACCCGCTGTCTGTCATACTTGTCTGCACTTACTTTCCCGAATGCTTAAAGGAACCCGCCGGCAAAAGACTTTTGAAGTTTGCCATTGATGAGGCGGCGTGGCGGAAGGCATTTTCACGTTTCGGGAATGTTGTCCAATACGCATCAGATTTCACACTTTTAATCAGGCAGGAGGAAGTGTCAGCGAGGCAGCTGTTGCCGTTATGGTTAAATTGGCTAGCTGGAGCGTATACACATCAGCAGTGCTTGATACTGGATGCAATAAAGGTTGCTATCGCCCCAAAGGAGCAGTTAGTAGGACGAAAGCGCCTCTCATTTGCATATCATTCGGCTTTCTACGCGCCCACAATGAAAGATGAAGGGGAGGAAGTACCGCTCGGTTTCCACTGGCTGAAGCAGCGCTTCCCAAGCGAGGAGTTGCTGCCAGAGACGCAGCCGGTGCCTATGAATAATATGGAGGGGGTGGAAGATGTCTTGGGCGACCTCCACAACGTGGTATACCGAAAACTGTACGCCTACAAAGGCACGGAACCATCAGTCCTTAATGCGGTGCGTTCCTTAATGATGGCGGAGTGTGGGGCTATGCCACAGCATAAAACACTTGCCGCTGTCGTCTCCGCCGTTGTCACACGCTTGGACAGTGTGGCATCCGAGTGGCGCGGTGTGTTGGTAACGCAGGGTGCAAAATCGGTCGGCGAAACCACCGCCGCCACGTCCAGGACGGGGGATGCACCATCTGGTGGTTGCAATAATTGGGATGATTCCGACAGTGAGGAAAACGTCGCAGGTGTAAGTCCGGATGAAGAGATACGGAATGCACGAACAACCCTGTCTGCATTAGTTTACACACATTTTGATGGGAGGGAAGAGGCTTTTGTTCAAGCTGTTTGTGCCACGGGTTCTGAGGATGTGAGGAAGTTGCTGCGCTAATTGTGGATGGCCGACACGTGCACACACACACACACACACACACACACACACACACACAACGTCGCGGCCCACCCTTCAGACTTTCTCCAGTCCCACGGGGAATTAACGTTTGTTGTTCGTTTAGCTCGCCGTCCCATCGGAGTTGACACGGGTTTTGTGTGCGTAGCGTCGGTCCGACATGCACTAGGTTACAGTTTGCGTGAAACCAGCAGCGGTGGGGAAGCGGAGGGGCGTGCTGCGCAGCTGAGGCTCCTAAAGGGCCGTTACGCCTCTGCGCCATCTATGCTACCCGGGTGGGCTCCTGTAAGGCACTTTGTCCACTCCCCTTTTTGACTGACGTTGTTTGTTGTATACATGATGTTTCGTGGCCAACTGCCGCATTTCTCCACTTTTTGGCTCTGTCTTCTCCGTGCAGCAGCCTCACATCGGTCAGCGCCCAACGTGTAACAATTTAAATGTCAGACGAGTTTCTTGCCTTGTTTTGTGAGTTCTACGTTTACCCTCTTTAGTGTTCCCATGTCTGTTTTCTACCCTCCACTAATACCTTCGGAACACTACTTCCAGGAAACGATAAAGGACAAAACAGGTGCCGAGGCGATGCCTTACGCCTGCCTCCATGGCGGTTCTCTGTGCTTGTTGATATCGCTGCTTTCGTGCCTCGGTGCCCAGGCAGTACAGACCCTACACCTTGTGCAGCTTGTCCACCGTCACGGAGCGCGGTCTCCCAAGGTAAAACACAATCAAAGTCAAATATGCGGTGAGGTGCCGTGTGGGTATCTGAACGCTGCCGGGAAGATGATGCTAATCAATGCAGGTGAATTTCTTAGGAATCACTACAACAGTAACGCATCTGAGCCTTTCTTCCCGGAGGAGAGTTACAACTCCTGTGTGACCTACTCGCGTTCCACAGATGTCCCGCGTACGCTGCAGAGCGCTGGGTGTCTTCTGCGCGGAATGTTCCCCAATGCATCGGAATTCTTTCCAGCTATACACACTGCAGATGTGAGTACCGATTGGCTACTGCGTTACGACGTGATACCTCAAGCATACGCCTTCAGTCATTTAGATGAGCATTGGTGGAGAAATGTGTGTAACCCAAAGCTGGACACGCTTATCGACACCAACACGTTGTTATCCGTTTCGCGGGAGGTGTTCAGTGAAGGGTTCTGCGCTGATCCACAAAACCGGTGCCATTGCGCGGCGACGCTGTTCGACATTGGTGTCGCCATGCAGTCCGACGGTCGCATCGATAAACACCCACTTTTGAGGGAAAATCTCGGCCGGTTGCGCGATATCAAGTTCTTTGAGGATTCTCACCGGTTTGTTTACAACGCCTCTGATCGTACGCACGCAAAGATGGGGAGTTTGGGGCAGCACCTTGCTCAGGAAATTTTGAAAAATGCGGAGAATCATATGAATGGACTAACGTCATACAAACTCTATCACTACAGCGCACATGACACAACGATAGCACCACTGGCTGCCACACTCGGGGACAGCACAACCACTGGAATCACGCCACCTTACGGTCAGCTGTATGCTTTTGAACTGCTGTACGACCACGAAGTTAAAGGGTATATTATTCGGATAAGGCGCGGTGCGCCAGGTCAGAAACCCGAGGAAGGCTATGCATTTAGTTGGGGAGAGTTTCAGATGAAATGCATGAACGAAAACCACACTGTTTACACAGTTGAGGACAACAAGTGCCCTTACCACGACTTCCGGCGGTTCGTGAAATCCACCAAACCGCATGATCCCGCGGGACTTTGTTATCTCAACCGGAGGTACCGCGAGCTTTTCCACTGCCCGGGAAATGTTGGAAAACCACCTAATAAGCAGTGCAAAGTCTTTCGGCGTGTGTGTCCAGCGTGGTCCTGCGAAGAAGGTTACACGTTGAACAGTGTTACCTTAGAGTGTGTGTGCAGTTCCAGGAAATGTATGGAGAGTCGTGACCTGAGCATCAGCACTGACACACTTGGCAGGAATCTTTTCACCATCTTCATCTTTGTGCTCTTGGCACTTCTCATCCCTATTTTTTCCGTATTCGTGTGCATCGGTAAAAAATTGCGGGCACGAACCCGCAGAACGAGGGCGAAGGGCTAGTGCATTGTTGTTTTGTGTTTGTGTGTATGTGTTTTCGTTTGGGGATGACGGGGCATTTGTAGACCAGGGAGGCCGCAGTATAATACTGGTATCTGACTGTTCTGATGCATGTGGTTTGTCCGCTGCTTTCCTCCGTTTAGTCCGGCTCCGTTCGACCTCAAGCTCCTCATGCAAAGAACGTAACTGCCGAATACCGTGGACGCTTAGTTCCTCCGGTGGATGCAGTGTAAAAATCGGACCAACAACCAGTGATATAACAAATCCCCATCATCTTCCTCTGGGACTGGCCTGTTGTAAATAAGTTTGTTTGCATGAATTTTTTTGACCTTGTGCGGTAATCACGTGAGGCCCTGGGAGAAGGGTGACCCTTCCTCTACACCCTCAGGCCTGAAAGAAAGTGCTCTCCTGAAGGGCAAATTGCTCGCACTAAGCACATAAAACCCTCTGTTTGCGTTTTCTCACTGTGCATAAAGTGGAAGGGATATGTGTTCAGCGAAGTGATGAGACTTCGCCAATGTTTGGGCGTATGTTTGATATGTGTTGCTCGGGCCCCTCCCCCCACGGTGCTGGCCGGTCATTTTTTTTGTTGGCGGACGCCAGCACTGCAGCGGAGGGGTGCCGATGCGCTGTATCTCTTTTGTGCGGCTTCATGGAAGTTACGACCGAAATAACCGGAAAGGAAACTCCAACTCACCGCCGTCGCATTGGCCACAAGACGGTCGTGTCGTGTTTCTCCTAACATTCGCGTCTCGGTACAATCGGCGGGGCAGCCGGCGCTCATGCATGTAGCCTCGCAACTCCACGGAGCAGTTGGACTTCCTCGAGTTTTCTGTCAGCCTCCATGAGTTTCTGCTCGACGAAACCGCGCACAGCCTTTAGTTTTTTTGAGGTATTACATAACGCTTTTATTGCGGACAATTTCAAAGCTGCCCCGGCGTCCGCATGATGACAACAACCACTTACTAACGCCACTACTAAAAATGCCACTGTTCTTCGCATTTGCTGAAGAAAACAAAAGATGTCTGGCACCCGCAACCCACCAAGTTTTCCCTTAAACCACACAAACTAAGAAATACGATTTTAAAACAATAAAAATAACAACGCGAGGGTCCTCCTGAGAGAGTCAGCCCTGCCAACACCACATATCGCCATCTCCTCCAACAGCTTCTCCTCTTGCACCGTTTCTCTGTTCCCGAGCACGACGAATGACTTCCCACTATCCTCATCTACCACTACTGTGCTTTTATTTCCGTGCGTGCCCGTGTTCACAATAGCTTGCGCGTATTCCCAGTTCCAGTGTGCGCCGGTTTCGTGCGCCAGCTCTTCGATGTAAGCATACAAGTTCACAAATTTGCGAAGCTCTCGGTAGGCGTTTCTAAGAACGGGGACGTTGTTAACGGGGTCTTCCTCCCAAGTTACATCGTGTATTAGAACCTCTGCACGGGTTTTTCCTGTCCCCCCAACGAATCCTCTTCCACTTCGTTTAAGGGAAATAATTCCATCTCCCCAGAGTATTCTTCTGGACGTGCTGTTTTCGGAGAGGTAGCCGCCCCCCGGACGGGTGTTTGTTAGGTGGCAGTTTGCGCTGTGGACGTAGCGTTCCAAGGGGTTTCCACCGCCACCAGTGAGCCTAAGCAGTTCGTTCATACTCTCCCGTGTCATGTTCATTTCCTCCACCCTTTCCATGCGGTGCATATCCCCCAAAGAAATAAATTCATCCTTCTCCGAGTCACTTAAATAGCAATTCAACAACTGATTCCGCGTCGCGTGGCGCTCGCTATTTCCTACGCAAAAATCCCCTTTCCCACTGGAATACGCGCGCCGCCACACATTTATCATTTCATCCAACCTCCCCGCCGCTATCCCTGCTGCCCCTACCGCTGAGTATCCAAGATATCTCAACCTCTTCAATTCTCTCCTCTTCACCCTATTCACTTTACTCCCCACACGTTTCAAAAACTTCGCGATCCCCGTGCACGAGGTCCAATTGCCATTTCCCCCTTCATTTCCCCTAACCCTCACAATCTTTAACCTCACCAACTCCACCATATCCTCAAACTCCCTCACCTTCTCGGTTGCATACTTGGTTTTCGCTTGGACGAAGGCATACACCGATTTCAGCCTCTTCGACGCATTACAGAGCGCCTCCGCAGCTCCACTCAAACTCAGTGCGCCACTGTCCGCAAAAGCAAAATGACAAAGAGAAAAATACAACGACTGGCGCATCCACGCGTTGATGAACTTTCCTCTTGGCAGAAGGGGCGGGGGAAGGGGAAGTGAATAAGTTGTTAGTGGGCCTGTGAAGAAAAAAAATCAGTAATTTGACATGCCCTCTTTCGAGAACCGGCTGGCTTGTCTTTTCATATGGCGGTGCAACTACCGCGGCAATATTGGTGGGGGAGGGGAGATGCAATGAGATTGTTATTCCACTTTCAAACTTGGTGCACAACCCTCGCAAGAAAACCTGGTTCCGCCTTACCAAAGCTGGGCACGGCATGCTCGACACAAAGACTAGTGATAATCGGCACGGGTGTGAATTGGTGCGGTGAGGTGTTGAGTCCGCTCACTCGCCCACATCGCGCAGTTGAATGCGGCGTGAAATGGCACTTTGATGGGGAAATGGGACTTCCCAACGTCAGAAGCCGAAATAAGATTATCAGAACAGAAATTATTCCACTCGGGTGTAGCAGTGCACGGGGGATGCAACGCACCCTTATGGATCTTGAAACAGACAACGGTCAACCAGCAGCGGGCCGCCTCCAACGTATGGATCGGAGTGTGCGTCAACAGAATTTACTTGTGCCATTACGAGCTTAGATCGCCCGCGTAAGGGGGAAATTGTTGGGAAATTTGCCCACAAATACGCACCCGCGGGCTTCGGAGGGGATCTTATCGCCTCCTAAGAGGTGGGACGTTATGGATGAATCCCTTCGGGAGCCGAATAGCGTGGCTGTGGCGATGGAAAACCCATGGTGGAAACGGGCTGCCGCCACATCTCTGGGGACGAGCCTTGCAAGGCGCGTGGGTTACGGGAGATAAAGATTGCCAAGCCGAAAAGGGCGCACAGAAACAATGCCATATGGCGGTGGGTGGTGCGGAACCTCGAAACCAAAAGCGGCCGAATCAGCAGGTTAGAATTTGACACAGTGCTTACTCCAAGCTCTCTTAAACTTGATCGCAGTACCCGACAAACAACCGTTAGCAGGGAGGCATCAGGGGAATTGCCTTTCAGGGATGAGCAGCGCGAAGCCCGAAAACATGCCGAAAGATCCAATGATGGAACCACCGGGAACGGGGAATCGTAAGCCGAAGCCCTTGGCCTTGGCCTTAGGGAGGGAGGGGGGGGTTAAAGTTAACGGTAAATGAATTTTGTACAGGAGCCGCGCCCTTGGGAAATATACACTAAGAGGATTTGCAGAAAGTCTGTGGGAAAGGGAGGCTGCGCTTGCTGGGCTTTGTGACCACTTCGCCGAAAGCACTGTCACACAATGAAAAGCGGGAGATGGTCATTATAATGCCAATCCTGGTGTCAAAACATGATGAAACGCCGATAGCAACCTGCAGTGGCCCTCGGCAGCACCATCCAAGGCGCGTCCCACAGCAATGCCCAGTGCGGCACGCCCATCCACTTCAAATATCACCCATCACTAAGAGTGGCGGGATACCGTCACCAAATGTTTCCATCACTCCTAAAATACTGTGTTGCGATTTCGAAGTGGGGCAGCCAAGCAAGCGTTGAAAATATATCGATGGAAAAAAGAAAGGGGCGTCGGCGGTTCGGTGATGTCCGCTACCGCAGCGCCCACGGCATCCGAGGGGAAGCGCAGTTGCCACAACCACGGCGCACGACTCCGCGTAGTTCAATCCGACCTCTGAACATTCCACTATGTGCCAAGGGGCAAGTGGGGGTAAAAAAGATACCAAGGACGACGGAGTAACCTGGATATGCCTGAATCCCTTCCCTAAACGCGCAAACTGACTGTGCAGTCCTGAAAACAGCAACACCGCACACGCCACGCACGGAGGAACGCAACACCACCCCAGGTTGGTTGATCAAACAAACAGGAAAGCAACATTCCGGGTGTTCGAAAGGAAAGCGAGAGAGCGACCACCAACTGGCGCCAAGGCTGCCGGAGAACAACAAAATCTCTCCGGGTTGTTAAAGCAGTTGGGGTGGAAGCAATAGTGAGAGGCGATACCGGAAGTGCTAGGCCCTTAAAGAATCCGGTACTATCCGAACAACAGGTTGCAGGAAATAACGGAAATTGGTGCACGAATGTGGTTGGTGGAATGGGGAACATACCTGCATGCAGATACGGATGCTGCACACCAAAAATAGATGGCCGAGCGACACACCGCCACCAAATACATAGAACGCAAGCATGGCCACAACCTAAAAAAGCAGCGCAACTCCCTTAAGTTTGAGTCCGAGGAATTTTCTCTACACCTTCCCCCGCTCCAACTCCCAAGGGCATTGCATGCAGAATGTGAAGTGGATACCGTCGTAACAGTTGGAATTAGTAGCTCAGGAGGGTTATCAAAGTTGAATAATGATCACCCGCGATGATTTTGCAAGCCATTCCGTTGTATTGATCCCACCAAAACTGTCGGTGTGAGCAATGCCGTACCAACGCATTGGTCTACACACTATACCTTCACTTTCCAACATATATTAAAAGGGCCAAACAAGAAAAATTAGGCGCGGAGTGGGGGGATTTTTCCCACGACGAAGACTCCAACTGAACCACCATACAAGCGGTTGCACGAAAAGTGCGACGTGTGAAGCAGAGGCGACGGTTGCAGCACCAGCACGCATGGGCGACGCTGAAGTCTTCGGTTATCACTCGTTTGTGTTTACCCGTAAAGCGCCAAGCAGATTACAGGGGTTAAGTTTCTATTTCCCGATGTTCCCCCCACTAACCCGCTCACTGGCCCCCAAATTGAAAACTTTCCCTCCTTAATTACATGTTACATCTATCGTGTTTTAGGCCCCTCAGCAGGGTCAATGCCGCTTGCGAAAACTACTTCATCAGTCTAAATACGGTACGCTTCAGAGAAAACACGACGACACAAACAAACTATGGTATAAAAATATTTAGAAAAAAGGATAAAGAATAAGGGCTTCTGGAATGACGACGGCAGTGGAGCGTTCTCCTATTTTCCAACAAACACTCGGCCAAACGTGAAATTATTCCCGCAACAGTTGAAATTGCTCACGAAGAATCATATGTTTGTAAAAGAAAAAATGTATGTATATATATAGATATAATTATTGTTATTCATACGTGCGCACTCGTACATAAATGTACTGCTAATACCTACAACACATCTAAACAGAAATGCAATAATCCCAACTCGAGTACGAAGCGGAGCAACGCTCACACAACTTCGTCCCCCGTACCGTTTGTGGGAACCAGCGGCACGTCACATGTGTTCACTCCCTGTTCTGTACATGCAGAACTGTTAAATCTCAATGAGTACATGTTTACCTGATGAAAAGAAAAAACTGGGCTCAAAGACTACGAAAAAAAAAATAGGTAAATAAACTCCCTCCCGATCGATCACAACATAATAAATCTTCGAAAAAAAAAAAATTTCCCCCTTACCGGTCCCCTTTCATCCGGTTAAAACAAAAAACTATAGCTTTACGGTCTCGCTTCATCTGAGGATTGAGTTACGGGGACGGCAAAAGATGCATCAGATAAGCATCGGGGCACCTCCTCCATCATAACCTCGTTGTCGCATATGACAACCGCGTTCTGGCGTTCCCTTCCCAAAAATAAAACTGCCGACAGCCCCACCGCCAGTACCAAAAACGTGGAACCAACCAAAAGCAGCAATCCCGCACTGACGCTCGATCCTTTCCCCTTTGCATTCGAGGACTTGGGGGAATCCTCAGTAGGGCATCCATCACAGAGTGCAACAAGCTTTAACGAAGACGAAGATTTCAAGAACATTCCGTCAGTCCCGTCCGCTGCATCGCTTACCTCCGTATCATTGCAGTCACCTGTGATGTTACAATCATCAGTTTCATTGCAGTCACCTGTGATGTTACAATCATCAGTTTCATTGCAGTCACCTGTGATGTTACAATCATCAGTTTCATTGCAGTCACCTGTGATGTTGCAATCATCAGTTTCATTGCAGTCACCTGTGATGTTGCAATCATCGGTTTCATTGCAGTCACCTGTGATGTTGCAATCATCGGTTTCATTGCAGTCACCTGTGATGTTACAATCATCAGTTTCATTGCAGTCACCTGTGATGTTGCAATCATCAGTTTCATTGCAGTCACCTGTGATGTCGCAATCATCAGTTTCATTGCAGTCACCTGTGATGTCGCAATCATCAGTTTCATTGCAGTCACCTGTGATGTTACAATCATCGGTTTCATTGCAGTCACCTGTGATGTTGCAATCATCAGTTTCATTGCAGTCACCTGTGATGTTACAATCATCAGTTTCATTGCAGTCACCTGTGATGTTGCAATCATCAGTTTCATTGCAGTCACCTGTGATGTTACAATCATCGGTTTCATTGCAGTCACCTGTGATGTTACAATCATCAGTTTCATTGCAGTCACCTGTGATGTTGCAATCATCGGTTTCATTGCAGTCACCTGTGATGTTGCAATCATCAGTTTCATTGCAGTCACCTGTGATGTTACAATCATCAGTTTCATTGCAGTCACCTGTGATGTTACAATCATCAGTTTCATTGCAGTCACCTGTGATGTTACAATCATCAGTTTCATTGCAGTCACCTGTGATGTCGCAATCATCAGTTTCATTGCAGTCACCTGTGATGTTGCAATCATCGGCGTAACCCGTAGCGTTCTTGTAGTCGAAGAAGAAATCATCATGTACGGCATCAGCAGGGGGTGTGGCTACCTCAGCATTTGATTCTTCAAAGATTGGACCTGCCTCGTTAGCCATGCCAGGCACACACGCGGTGCTGGCGAATAAGACGGTCATAAACAAAGGAATGTAGTATTTGGCGGACATTGCCCTGTTTAAGAATAGCGTTAACTTGTCGCGAAAGCTCCTTGGGATGAGGAGGTAGGGGAAAGGAGAGATTTAGAACATTGGAGAGGACGCAAAGTGAATTTGGGCTTCAAGAGGCGCAGGATGGAAAAAAGAGTCAGAACATCGAGCGACAGCATGGTGGTGAAATCTTTCAAACAAACTCACCCTTTTAAGGCACATACCTTATCCTTTTCTTCCCCCACCGTTGAGGCCACTGAAGCTTCTCCGCACTGCCACACTTGCAACAAAGGTGCCGTACACAAAACAAGTTGAATGGAGAATTGACCGCGGACCACAAAAAATGTCTGAGAATTCCAATCGATGTGGCTCACGTCGAACCCCAACACCGGAAGAAACGATCCCCAAAGAGAAGCCTAGCAGGCAAAGTCTTTTTATCAACCCCCATCCGGCCAGCTCTTCAATCAGTCTGAGAATATGAGGTATATTTATCTGCTGAGCAGGCGACAGGAGGATTGTGGAAGCACCACGCGGTACTGACGCTTGACGAGTGTCACTTATTTCGGCTGTCCAGCACAAGCGTCACTGGGCCATCGTTGGTCATATTGATATTCATGTAGGATGG
>NC_026743.1:1743716-1862735 GCF_000210295.1 Trypanosoma brucei gambiense DAL972
TCAGTTTCATTGCAGTCACCTGTGATGTGGCATTCATCAGTTTCATTGCAGTCACCTGTGATGTCGCAATCATCAGTTTCATTGCAGTCACCTGTGATGTCGCAATCATCAGTTTCATTGCAGTCACCTGTGATGTTACAATCATCGGTTTCATTGCAGTCACCTGTGATGTTGCAATCATCAGTTTCATTGCAGTCACCTGTGATGTTACAATCATCAGTTTCATTGCAGTCACCTGTGATGTTGCAATCATCAGTTTCATTGCAGTCACCTGTGATGTTACAATCATCGGTTTCATTGCAGTCACCTGTGATGTTACAATCATCAGTTTCATTGCAGTCACCTGTGATGTTACAATCATCAGTTTCATTGCAGTCACCTGTGATGTCGCAATCATCAGTTTCATTGCAGTCACCTGTGATGTTACAATCATCGGTTTCATTGCAGTCACCTGTGATGTTGCAATCATCAGTTTCATTGCAGTCACCTGTGATGTTGCAATCATCAGTTTCATTGCAGTCACCTGTGATGTTACAATCATCGGTTTCATTGCAGTCACCTGTGATGTTACAATCATCAGTTTCATTGCAGTCACCTGTGATGTTGCAATCATCAGTTTCATTGCAGTCACCTGTGATGTCGCAATCATCAGTTTCATTGCAGTCACCTGTGATGTCGCAATCATCAGTTTCATTGCAGTCACCTGTGATGTTACAATCATCGGTTTCATGGCAGTCACCTGTGATGTTGCAATCATCAGTTTCATTGCAGTCACCTGTGATGTTACAATCATCAGTTTCATTGCAGTCACCTGTGATGTTGCAATCATCAGTTTCATTGCAGTCACCTGTGATGTTACAATCATCGGTTTCATTGCAGTCACCTGTGATGTTACAATCATCAGTTTCATTGCAGTCACCTGTGATGTTACAATCATCGGTTTCATTGCAGTCACCTGTGATGTTGCAATCATCAGTTTCATTGCAGTCACCTGTGATGTTGCAATCATCAGTTTCATTGCAGTCACCTGTGATGTTACAATCATCGGTTTCATTGCAGTCACCTGTGATGTTGCAATCATCAGTTTCATTGCAGTCACCTGTGATGTTACAATCATCAGTTTCATTGCAGTCACCTGTGATGTTGCAATCATCAGTTTCATTGCAGTCACCTGTGATGTCGCAATCATCAGTTTCATTGCAGTCACCTGTGATGTTGCAATCATCAGTTTCATTGCAGTCACCTGTGATGTTACAATCATCAGTTTCATTGCAGTCACCTGTGATGTTGCAATCATCAGTTTCATTGCAGTCACCTGTGATGTTACAATCATCAGTTTCATTGCAGTCACCTGTGATGTTGCAATCATCAGTTTCATTGCAGTCACCTGTGATGTTGCAATCATCAGTTTCATTGCAGTCACCTGTGATGTTGCAATCATCAGTTTCATTGCAGTCACCTGTGATGTTGCAATCATCAGTTTCATTGCAGTCACCTGTGATGTTACAATCATCGGTTTCATTGCAGTCACCTGTGATGTTGCAATCATCAGTTTCATTGCAGTCACCTGTGATGTTACAATCATCAGTTTCATTGCAGTCACCTGTGATGTTGCAATCATCAGTTTCATTGCAGTCACCTGTGATGTTGCAATCATCAGTTTCATTGCAGTCACCTGTGATGTTGCAATCATCAGTTTCATTGCAGTCACCTGTGATGTTACAATCATCAGTTTCATTGCAGTCACCTGTGATGTTACAATCATCAGTTTCATTGCAGTCACCTGTGATGTTGCAATCATCAGTTTCATTGCAGTCACCTGTGATGTTGCAATCATCAGTTTCATTGCAGTCACCTGTGATGTTACAATCATCAGTTTCATTGCAGTCACCTGTGATGTTACAATCATCAGTTTCATTGCAGTCACCTGTGATGTTACAATCATCAGTTTCATTGCAGTCACCTGTGATGTCGCAATCATCAGTTTCATTG
This sequence comes from Trypanosoma brucei gambiense DAL972, assembly GCF_000210295.1. Classification (NCBI taxonomy): domain Eukaryota; phylum Euglenozoa; class Kinetoplastea; order Trypanosomatida; family Trypanosomatidae; genus Trypanosoma; species Trypanosoma brucei. Next base: position 1,745,709 of record NC_026743.1, read on the forward strand.
CAGTCACCTGTGATGTTGCAATCATCGGCGTAACCCGTAGCGTTCTTGTAGTCGAAGAAGAAATCATCATGTACGGCATCAGCAGGGGGTGTGGCTACCTCAGCATTTGATTCTTCAAAGATTGGACCTGCCTCGTTAGCCATGCCAGGCACACACGCGGTGCTGGCGAATAAGACGGTCATAAACAAAGGAATGTAGTATTTGGCGGACATTGCCCTGTTTAAGAATAGCGTTAACTTGTCGCGAAAGCTCCTTGGGATGAGGAGGTAGGGGAAAGGAGAGATTTAGAACATTGGAGAGGACGCAAAGTGAATTTGGGCTTCAAGAGGCGCAGGATGGAAAAAAGAGTCAGAACATCGAGCGACAGCATGGTGGTGAAATCTTTCAAACAAACTCACCCTTTTAAGGCACATACCTTATCCTTTTCTTCCCCCACCGTTGAGGCCACTGAAGCTTCTCCGCACTGCCACACTTGCAACAAAGGTGCCGTACACAAAACAAGTTGAATGGAGAATTGACCGCGGACCACAAAAAATGTCTGAGAATTCCAATCGATGTGGCTCACGTCGAACCCCAACACCGGAAGAAACGATCCCCAAAGAGAAGCCTAGCAGGCAAAGTCTTTTTATCAACCCCCATCCGGCCAGCTCTTCAATCAGTCTGAGAATATGAGGTATATTTATCTGCTGAGCAGGCGACAGGAGGATTGTGGAAGCACCACGCGGTACTGACGCTTGACGAGTGTCACTTATTTCGGCTGTCCAGCACAAGCGTCACTGGGCCATCGTTGGTCATATTGATATTCATGTAGGATTGGAATCGCCCTGTCGATATTTTGTGAGCCGCATAGTCCCTGCAAAGAGCCTCACGCAAGTTGTTAAACAGTTCAGATGCTCTCTCTGGCTTCATTGCCAGGTGGAAGTCGGGTTTATTTCCCTTAAGTACGTGCATGAGAGTAAATTGTGACACGAGAAGAATTCCGCCGTCCACCTGCTTCACATTACGGTCCCACGTTTTTTGCCCATCCTCACTACGCCATATGCGAAGCGACAGCAGTTTGTGGGCAATGTAGTCCACATCGCTCATATCATCTTCGTGGTGTATACCCACCAACGCCACAATTCCACGCCCAACACTACCAACAACCTCCTCACCAACCGTTACGGCACCCTCCAGAACACGCTGAACGACAACTCTCATACGTGACGCTTAAAACACGCCCCACATATACACCCCAATACACGTCCGCACATTTGAAAGGGGGAAAAAAGCAGAAGTGCACATTTCACACACGATTTAGTGGCAGGGAAGGAGGAAAAATAAAATCAACTACATACACATATAGCCGTGTGAAACCCGTTTTAATATTGAGAATAATATCAACAATAATAATGGTAACAAATAGTAGTAGTGATGAAAATGGCCCCTCGCCGTCATGCATCGGCGAAACCTCTCATTGATATCCCAATGGGTTAACTCCCTTACCACCGGTGACGGAAAAGCAATTTCCCCACGCAAGTTTCAGACCAGCTGCAGACGAGGCCAACCCCTTCCTTAATCCTCAGTTCAATCAGTGAAATCAGTTCACCGTTGCGTACCAAACCAGTAGAATTAAGAATCGCCACTGACCAAAACACGCACACAAAAAACCCAAATGGTTTGAGCGGCCGGCAGTGAGTGAGCCAACAAGAGGTCTCTGTGGATAATGCAAGCGCGCGAAAACCACCAATCAGATTAAGAGGTTGCGCCCATACCGTCAGCTGGGCTCTACTCCGCCTCCCTCTTTAGGTCCATAGTTGATAGTGTGGAAAGGGAATCTCTCACAGTGCCTCGGGTTTCCCGCAACACCAAACACGCACCTACGCTTAGGTGTAGTTGCGCTCAACCGCACCTCACACGGAACCGAAACGTGAGAAGAGGAACAGTCAACACATGATGGGGAATTTCCAAAGAAAACGGAGAGATCAGATACGGTAAATGCCCACAATAGCAACAGCAGCAATCAGAGATGAAGCCAATGGTGGTCCACGAGCTCCAAATCCTACGAAGCCTGCTGCTGTTCAAGCACGGCATGAAGCGTCTCAAAACCCTTCAGTTCGCGCAGTCGCTCCCGCTGCGACTCCACCGTGCAGCAACGGGACAATGCGATAGCAACGTTCTTCTGTGCTGCACGCGCATGGCACCACTGCGGGGTACCATTTTTTCCTTCATGCTCCAACGAAAACAGGGACGCCCGCACCTTACGAAGGCTCTCCAACAAAACATCGACGCCGCGAAGTGCCACGTAGTGCTCACATCCTGCAGGTGGAACAAAGGAACAAATAAGAGCAGCATTACCAACCGCCACCGCGTGTCGGTCTCCCCCCAGTTGGACGACACGCAGCAAAGCGCGAACCCGCTCGAGCTCCCATAAGCCTTCCACACTCGAGAGAAGCTTCTTTGAATAGAACCCCGCAAGCAACGTTGTGGTGTGCTCCACAACTTCCCATAGCGCAGACGGTTTAGCCTCCGAACCCTCGCTGTCCACTGCGAGTCCATCCCTTTTCGCTTCAGCTTCATATATCTCCACTGCGTCGCCTCCAAGTATGGAGAGCGCGGAATCGAGCATCGACCACAGCGTACCTTCATCCTTCAATATGGCATCACGGAGTGAGTCGTCGAAAGGAGAAAACTTTGAAAGAACCCCCGTCATTTTAGAACAAACGGTTGCTCTCTCCGTCGAGACTCCACCGGATTGGGCTCGGTCGCGCAGCACGTACCAAGCACAGAGTGCAAAGTGCATTTTGCCATTACCAGTTTCAACCATCGTGTCGCACCATTGCTTCACATAATCTCGCCGAGACTCCGCCTGCAGGAACAAATTGTACACAAGAGCAAATAACCCCTCTTCCGCCCGAGCTGACAAAGGGGCTGACGCACAAACCTTTGGGGGCGGCAGCATTTGAGCGAGAGCACACGTGAAACTGGACGTGGACATCGCTTTTGCGCACGTATGGTTTGTACATGACACACGGACGGCCAGTGACAGTCCTACTTCCTTCAGCAGCGTGGGCCCTGCCGTGAGAGCTGCGTCAACCACACGCACGCCAATTTTTTCTAGCGTCGGTGTCATTGCTTTTGCGACGACCTCTACTTTTAGGAGCGCCTCTAGAAGCCCACAAAGAAAGTAGAGTGGCTGCGGAGCAGGACGACCCCCTCTCAACACACTTTCCGATATTTTCTCCATTACTGGACCACAAGGAGTGTGAACTTCATTGGGAAAGCGCGTGGCTAAGCCTTCCAGAGCCTGGAGCAACCCAGACACAAGCGATAAACAAGTCTCTATATTTACCCCTCGAGCTGTTCCCTTGTCCATGCCTTCAACAGCTTCAAGTAAAACTGCCGTTAGGTTGTTTGCCATTTCGTGAATACTTGAAGGCTCCAACTCATCTGCACATGCCTCACTTCCAACCAAAACAAGAGACAAGAGTCGAAGGGAAGCAAACAAGACCATTCCCTCAGGTGACATGTCTTTGGCACCCGCGGCACAAACAACACCGAAACGTTCTTCTGCACTACCAGAAAGCAGACCGAGGATCAGCTCCGTCAACGAGCCCATTCCATCACGGAGAGCGAACAGGACCGCTGCGCCGAGATGAAAACACTGAACGACTTTCAGGCAGCGGCAGACGGCCTTCAAAACCCGCATCATACACTTCCTCTTACGACCTTGCTTTTCCGCAACATTTTCTCTGCTTTCCTCACTACTCGCCTCACTCACATTCGGTAACTCCTTCACAGCGGCAATGAGATCACATGTCGCCTTAGACAGCTGTTCCGCGTCTCCTGAATAATGATGCTGGAAGGCAGCACAGCGTTCATGTTCACTCTTTATTCGCCGCAACCACTGAGCAAGATCCGCTGCCTCTTGATTTGAAACATCTTTCTGGAGCGCCGCTTCAGCATCTCTCAGCGCATCCAGCGGCCTGCGCAGATGTCTTAGCGCTGTGGCGCGCCGCAACAGAGCCTTCACATTCGTTGGCTCCTCGCGTAAAACATAGCTTGCGTCTTCCACAGCATCCAAGTAGCGCTTCAACTTCAGCTGAACAAGAGCGCGGTTGTTGTGCAGCGTAACCTGCAGTGACGCATCCACCACATTCAACCCAATGGCATTGGAGTATAATTTAAAGGCAGTTTCCCAATCAGAAGCTCTCACAGCCTTCGCCGCCTCCTCCTTCATTCGTAGTGCCTCATCCAAAGAGACCCTTTCCGCCCGGCTAAATAATGCTTCATCCTTATTACAGTTCTTGCCTTTACCCTTGCAAGTGGGACCATCGGCTTCTTTCAACAGTGTATCAATAAATTCATCGTTCTCAAAACGCGAGTAGTAACGCGGGTCGTACCGCATTTTCACTTTATCACGCCTTTCCCGTGCCTCAGCCTCGCGGCGACGGGCTTCACGCTCCTCTCGCTTTCGTTCCGCTTCCATGGGATCCTCGTTGAGTATCTCTTGCACTGCGGCGGTAATGTCATCGATGCGGTCAAGCCAATTTTCCACCTCGTGTCGCGATGGTGCCTTGCAATCCAAATTAATTTCTGGCATTTCTATGTCGTATTTTTTTTTTAATGTTGTGAAGATTTTCTGTTCCTTTTCTTGTTTTTAAATCTCTCGTACGGATTGCCTTCAACACCGCCAAAAACACGGAAGAAAAAAACCGTAGCAACTTCTCTCCTATCTCTGTAACACTAACAATTACACACCATCATCATCACAATCATCATCACAACAACAACAACGATAATAATAATAATAATAGCAACAAAAAGCGCCATGTTCATGACCTAAACTGGACCTCTGGGATGATTCCCTTTATATTCCTCAAATACACAATTCCATTCCGCAGTATTACCGTTGCTTAGCATTTCAATGCTATGATCTTCGAACACAGATACGCGCACAATTTCAGCAAATCGAGGGTCGAGTACATCACTATCAGTTATGTGTTGTGCTGATAATGTAACCCGCTGAGCGTTAGGTTGTATGTTTGCAGCACTGCCAGTAACGGGAGTTGCATTAGACATAATCCTTTTTCTTTCCTTTCTTTTTTTATAGCAAAAAGATTAGAATTTTCCCTTTTATACCTGTTTGTTTCTGTGCCTACTTCCTTCTTTCTTTAAATTATTATTATGATTATTGTCCCGTCGTACGACTCGTGCAGAAGCTTCTAAGTTCCCCCCACCTTTGGCACCAGGGTAAACAGGAAAACGTTTTTTTTTAAAAAAAATAAGAAGAGGGATGGAAAATGTATCAAATCTTTAAAACTACAATTTTAAATTTTTAAAAAAATGAAAAAAAAACAGCAGCCTAACATTGGAGCCACTATCTCCTTCCCCTTCACGCTGTATACAGGTTTTACAACACAACGTCCCCTCATTTTCTCCCGTCTTTCCTTTTCTAAAAAGAAAAACAAAACAAGAGAAACAAAAAATTGTCTCTTTGCCGTTAGCCCTTTCCATCACAGAAATTACGTTAATAATGTTTTTCGCATCAATGCAAATACAAGTGAGGGAGAGAGAAGAATTCAGAATGGTAACAAATTTGCAACTGCTGCTCTCATTGAAGGAATCTTCCTTTCTCCTACCACATAACCCTACTTCCACACATGTTTTTTTTCCCACATAATTTCCCTCGTAATTACCACTACATTTGAAAAATAAAAGCCCCTACCCAACTCCGCGCTCGCTTCAATGGGAAATGGCACATGGCGCTAAGTAAAATGTTAATTTTTTTTCTGCTTTTTTTTTTTCCCCCCCCCCCCCATCCCTTCCATCTAACACCCATTCAAATGAGGGAAGTTGGACACATTTCAGCCCATTATGCTGAACGGAACCGTAACATTGCCGTTGCCACAAGAAGAAGAAGGGGAAGGAGAAAATAATCATCATTATTTTCCTTTTTCCCTTTCTAAAAACAATAATAAAAAAAATGGAAAACAAATACAGCGGTACTGCGCTCAACTAGTTAAACATCATGTTGAGTACCTTTAGGATGTGTTGTAAACACTCGCCCACGCGTAAAACATCATAGGCTGAAGGAGAACTAAAAAGAAAAAAAAGATAGGAAGAGAGGAAACTCAAGACCAAAACAAAACAAAACGAGGGGCCCCTCGCGTGTCAAATCTTTCTGCACGTAGTCGCATACAAATCACACTTTTTAAGCACACAACAACAAAAAAAAGGGGCAAAAACAAGTCTTTTATACGTATGTTTGTCTATAGGCAGGACGAACATGCAATGAAGACCACAACTGGGATTAGCACCACAACTGTACACAACCAAGTGAATTCTCCATTTGGCTTAATTTTATCCTTCATCAGAATCATCCATATCATTCGACACTAAAGGCACAAGTAATGTAATGCGCATGACGGCATCCACAAGGCCACCAGGGGCTGCGAAGAGTCGCTCCATTGCGATACGGGACCTTTCATTAAATGCGCGAACGGCTGCCAGGATTCGCCTCCGGCTTCGTGGGGATTCGTCACGTCCTTCCTCGCTATCATCGGGAATTATATCATCACCATACAAAAGATCCGCAAAAGCCACTTCATCATAGTCGAAAACGTATTTCCGCATCAACTCCAACTCATCATCACTCAGCCGCTTGGCAACACTAGTGTTATACCGACACAAATCTCTTGGTGTGAGAAATGGTGTCCCATCAAGAAATGAGTTGAGTGAGCACCGAAACCGACGAGGCCTCGCTGACATGCGATGACGGTTCGGCTTCTCTGTTAGCAACGCACTACTCGCACGTATGGCACAAAATATCATTGATGGATCAAAACACCGCGAGCATCTTCTTGGCGCATTATTACGCATATGTTCGCGTATCCGCCGCAGCCATCTCTTCGTGTCAGCAATGCGCTGATCGATGTTTTCACTAAGAAGAAACCGAATAAAAGCTGATGCGTCGGTGCTTCTGGAAGGAGTGCCTCCTCTGGGGCTTCTGTAAGGGGAGGTGCTACGGCTATAAGTGGCGCGGGACATGACACGGCCCTGCGCAGCCGATACCTTTTGCTGTGAAACTAGTCTATTTGTTACTCCAAAACTACGATAACAAGAGACGCAAACAAAAAAACAAGAGAAAGAGGGAGGAAAAACACGAATAACAAAATAGTAAACAAATTTCCACGCATACACACACACACGTATATATATATATATATATATATATATATATATATAGAATTTTATATACGCGCGCACAAATTTAATAGTTTCCTTCGTATGCTTAGCGGCACATCGTGCAGACATATAAAAAACAAAATAAAAACGAAGGGTAAAAACTGTCAGCAACGCATCTAAACAAGGCAAAGTATGCACCCTTTGGAGCCGCAAGCGTCAACAGTTAAGCTGAAAATGTTGTGAACATACCAACAGGATAATAGGCAAAAAAAAAAACCTCGCGCTCCTTGCAGGTTCACGTAAGGCAAAGAAACGTATGTGCGTCAGTAACGGCGTAGGCGCTGGTCCGACGCAAGACTAAAATATATATATATACGATGGCAATGTGTGAAGAAATAAAAGCAAGAGGGGAAAGAACATAAGTTGACTTGTGAGGTGCAATCGTGCTCATACAAACACATATAAACAAACATGCGTGTTTGAACACGCCTACCCAAGTTGTAGAGTGCATCCACACAAAACAGTGTTGTGCGTTGGCGTAATATCGCCTTCACCTGTGAAGAAAGTCGATAATAAGCCGCAGAGGTCCCTCAACATACGCCTGCAGGCAGCACTTCGTTTCCATCATTTGCATCCACTCTGCCTCACGCAACATTTCATCGAGTGTGACACGAATAATGTCTTCAGCACTACCACCACCAACACAATACTGCCCAAGCGGGAAAGAACTCCCGGTGCCTGGAAGGCCCTCCAACGCCGCCTTCGCCCGCTGTATCACCTGCTTTAGCACTCGCTTATCATGTTCAGTTAATGGCGCTCGCCCTTTGTTGTCATGCGAGAGACAAGAAGGACGGACACCAACCCAGCGAATGGGAAGAAGCGCAGCCGCAACGGATGTCGACAATTCGGGGACACGTTCCGCTGGCTGACATCGCCGGCCGCGGTTGATATCCTCCCCGAAAAGTCCCATGAAAGTAAGGGCAATGCGCAATCCATGAGGGTCCCCATCAACAAGAACGAGAATCGGCAGCTCAGGTAACTCACGATGAAGGCTGCGAAGAAAAAGACGGGAGGCTCGGCACGGATAGCCCTTACTGCACAAGTAAGCACATCGGTTTGAAATAGATTCACTCCCCAGTGCGCTCTTAACATCCGCAAGGGTGTGCAGCGTGCTTTCCTTTTCCACTACAACAAGTGCGGCTGTGACACCATTGCCACGACCCGCTCCTGCAGCCCTGAAGTTGTGGGCATGTAAACCAAGTGTTGTGCTGACAAGTACACCGGAAATGTGATGTTTGGCATTGACCTCCACAGAAGGCACTTTGGCACTGGGAACGCACGTCGGCAACTCCTGTGCACCACCCGACACTAATGAGGTCGAGGTTGCGGAAACTGTAGGAATGTCAAATGCAAGGTTTCCAAGAAGAATGCTCTTCCCACTCGCTCCAATACGAAGGTCCTCACGGGTGTAGCGACGGCGCTCACCGGCAGATGAGCCTGGTGGAAGCGGGCAAACACAACTCATCCATCGACAGAGTCGCTCAATGCTGCAGTGGGTGTCGCGCTGTCCGTTTGGAAACAGTTCTGTATTGCGGTAGTACACATCCCGTTCAGTGCACAGTAAACCCTCCTGAACCATATTAACGACGCAACAAAGCACATGCAAAGCCTGGGCATCATACCGCAATAGTTCTGAGCACCTCCCTCTTAATGTTTGCATCTCATCACCCACCGCAGTACCATGGGGGAGTAAAGGCACCTGCTGCCTCTGCACAGTGAGACTGAGGAAGTGAAAACTGTGCTTTTGTGAAGTCCTCGCGCGCGCACCAGTGGGAGGTGGAGAAAATAGAGAAGTGAGATACGCCCGAGTGATGGCTTCCGCCGCGTTCATCACCTCCTTGTCACTGAGCATATGGGGAATCTGCTGAGGAACTCTCGTGAGGATAGTGGCAAATAATTACAACACCAGCGATATGTACTATCTTTGCAACGGCCAGAAATGTGTATACACCCATATAAACAGTGAAAGGGAAGATAGCGGTGAACAACAACAACCAAAATCATTCATTGAAACCGGGGGAAAGCACAAGGAATGAAAAAGGGAATGAATGGGCATTGACAAATGGTGAGAGCTGCAGCCCCCTCAGATGAATAACAATATTAATGAAGAAGGAGCATGTGTGAAAACAAAAGAAAAAAAAAGAAGAACAGCACCCGTAGTATTTGTAATCCGGTACATGAAGAAATGCGCGCACGTAAATAAACAAGTGTATGAACACTTACACTGAAGTTTGAATATCAAAACGTCGTGCTCGCTGGGCAGACAACTTGATTAATTTGAAACCGTGAAGAATTCAAGCACTTCATAGAAACAACCCGAGAATCCCATTCGTATTAGACATCTTTCCTTCCTTTAGTCTGAGTCTCTTTGCTAGTTGCGCCCATTCCCCCTTTACGAATGGAAGGATGGCATATAAAACGAATTCTACTATTGACTTCCTTTTTAAAAAAATTTCTTTCTTACTTTTTTCTACCACTTATCTTTCTTCTACTTGATAATCTGAACGGTTGTACAGGAAACCACACACCACCTAGGTAGTACACGTGTAATGTTTGGTAATTCTAACATAGAGGGAGGGTGGAAAGCTCAAAAACAAAAAAATGGTCGAAATAATACCAACGGCAATTACTATCCCCCCTCCGTGATAGTTTCTTTTTTTTTTATTCCTTCGGCTTCCCGTTGGAAAGACCGGAAGAAAGGGGGGGAATCCTCTGAGCCTTTGTTCGAGCGGAATTTGACATCCTCAACATGTCGTATCTCAATTAACATATGTTTTGCTTACTTTTCTCCTTATTCCTCTGCTCCGCCTTGTTCCGTCCGGATGTTCGCGGTCGGCGACAATTCTATCTCGTGTCTGCCGGCCTGCTTCTGCTGAGGAAAAGGAAGAGGAATGTGGAGGGAAAGAAACAGCCTCCACTACTGTAAACTACATCTGGTGTATCATCGCAAGGGCAACGCGAAATTCTTCGTATGTCATGCGGCCGTTACCACGTCGCCTCATTCCTTCGAACATCTTTGACATCTTGCCCTTGGACGGAGGCTGTCCAAAGAAATCCAACATCTTGATGTCTCTTTCGAAGGCTTCCCCATCGATGGTACTGCGCAAAATGTCGCATATTGAGCTGCGGTTGCCTGCAGACGATGCGGCAACGCGGGACAAGAGGGAACTGACGTAGCCCTGCTTCCGCAGCTCCTCTTTACACTCGAGTTTGCCGCCATAATGAACCCACAGACGTGGCACATCTTCCGCGGACGCGTGCAGAAGACTCTCCCACAACCATCCCTTTAGTGCTGCCTCATCCGAATTTCTGGCGGGATTACCAAAGTAATGCTGTGGGTCGCACACCCAATCATCTTCCCTCGATTTCGGTCTTTCGCACTCCACATCGGGCCCATTTCCACTGACCTTTTCATCAAGTCCAATGTGTGCCGGTGCCAGGGGGACAAAAGTCCCTTCCCTCTCAGTAAGGACGTCAATAAACTGCTTGGTGTCGAGCCCATGCACGAAGCTAAACATGTGACCAGTGTAGTATCCATCGTTTAACTCGTGTCGCTTACTACCTGTGTAACGAACTAGCGGGTTCTCCGCCCACTCTGACAAGTCGGTGGGGTCATGATCAACGTGACATAACGCACGAACAAGTGGGTCAGGCGCAAAATCTCCCGTGCCGCACCACAGATCGCGCTCCTTGTACGCTTGCAACGGCCCTTCACTCGCTAACACGACGTTATCGATACGGTTGGGTCTTACTGGAAGGTCATAATCCTCCCAATCAGAGAAGAGTTCACCGCGGAAAGAAGTGGGAACCGCTCTCTCGGGGTCAGGGTCACCAATGACATCGTGCAGAAACTTTTTCCAACTGCAGTCCCGCTGGTCCCAGCTCACTATATAACAGTGGACGTCATTGACGCCAGGCTCGCTCTCGATCATGCGTTCGCATTCAAAAGGAATAGCGGCGTTGACAACGTAAACATCCTCTGCATGGAACTTCGTTATTTCCATATCGTAGGCAAGATGGACATGCTGCTGTTGCGGGAGGGACCACTTCACATAGAGTTGCGAGGGTGTCAACGAGAAGCGGATGAGGGCCTCACGGGCGCCAACAACACGTTGCGACTTCGCGGCCTCTTTCCATTCCTCACCGAACGCGTCGTAGAAATCGTCCTCTCCACCAGGTGTCACATCCAAATAGCCATTGGTACACGTTGTTGCGTAGAGCATGGGGGAGGAAAACTGTTTTTCGATAAGTGTCGGGGTCGTTCTCTTGCGAACCTCCCGCTTTATCCGTATACCGTTTTCATTGAGAACCCTCTCCAATAGACCCATCACCTTCACGTTGCCTGCTGCATGAGGTTTCAAAATGATCATAGCGGTATTCCTGTAGAGCAATGAGGGGCCCGTCTCCGCCGGCTGTGGGGCCCTTGAAGAAACTGTCATGGGCCCTTCGGTTTCCTCCCCTAGTGTGGAATGTCGCTCCTGCGTTGGCGTGCTAGCGGTGCCATCACGTCCTCCGTCATGAGCACACTCATTAGCGGGGAGTCGCGCCGCTCCAGTTGGATCAACCTCCTCCTCCTCCTCGCGCTTCAACTCCTCCGACAACGCGGTCATCATAAACATGACACGGGAGGTGTCACATTGGCCAAGATGTTCGAATATGCTCATCTTGATTCCTCCGGACAACACCTCGGGGTTTTCGACCCATGTTTGTAGCACACACTCGAGCACTCCTTTCCGCAAAAGCAAAGAACCAAGATAATCTTCTTGAACGGAGTACTTCACACACTTCGTACGCTCTCTAATCGCCTGGATGGCACCTTGACTAACGTGCAGACCGTTACGCAGCTCATCTGGTGGTTCAGTTATCCCGTAATCTCTCCATCTGCGATTCAGTTGTCCCCGAATGCTCGTTGGCACAGCATCCGCTGGGGACTCGCTCCCAACAACCTCCTCTAAGAATGTGGGCCAGTCCATCTCACGGGGCTCCCACAACACGACATACCAGTGATGCATCGCCTCAGATGATTCGAGGAAGCATTTCAACCCCGGCATGAGGCCATTTACGACAAACACGCCATCAAACGGCAACTCAAAAATTTCAAGGCCTGGGCGAACCATCAACCGCCTTGATGCCGCCGTACACTTATAGAAGAGTTGAACAGGTGTAATGTTACTTAGCGCAACCAGCGCCTCGTACGCGTTTACCAGTACACCGCCCTCAAGCAGGTTGCACCAACTAACCCCAAAACTCAGCTGCACTCTGTCCCTTTCCTTCCGTGACAATTTAATAGTTGAAACATCGCAGTCCGCGTACTTCAGCTCAACAGCGTAAAGGTGCTGAACAAAATCGCGCTCACGTAAGGTGGCAGCGCTCACATCACCTTCCTCGTCAATCCGCACCCTCGCGCGCGCAAAGACCGTCTCAACCGTCAAAGCAAAGCCACGGCACAGGGAGCCGGTCTTCATCAACACAAAAGCAGAGTTACGCGGCGCCTCGGAAAGATGTGCAAAATTCTCCGACTGGAGAAGTTGTAATGCCTCCTTGCTGTTCATCCTGCGCGCCATATCGAATAGGAATCGGCCGTCGCCACAGGGGGTACGTGGGTTTGTTAGACACCTTCTCATTACGTATGGTGTGATAGACAGTTCATCCATTCCAAAACGACACACCGCGTCACGTTTGATTCCCAACGAAAGCCACATTTGTTTCAAACGCATCGCCTCCAGAGGACTCGCGGATGCCATCACCGCACCTTCAAACGAGTCCGGTGGCCGCCGTAGCCCGGCAGCCTTCCACTCCTCACATAGGACCTGCTGCAAGCTTCCCGGTCTGGCTTCCTTAAGGTAAGGATCCCCAATGATGTAATCCATAAAATGAGCGTAATCCATGTCGCTGCTATTCCACGATACTGTCAAAAAATATTTCATGTTGGCCTCACCGCAAAACGTTTCCACAGTGTGAAGGGCAAACCCGTTAACAACATAAACGTCATGGTCGGGCATCTTACCGACGAAACAGTTTGGGGCTATGCGCGCCAGAGGTTCACACATCAGCCACCTATCCCTTAGGTATGCCGCCGAGTAGTCAAACTCCACAGCTGCGTCCACAGCGTTGAACACCTTTCGGGGGTCCCACATCGTTCCAAAAGTGCTGAGGAAAAGGGACAGGGCCTCCGAGTCGAGTGCATACTGGTAGGGAGATTGTCTGACTGCGTATTTGAATACGCCGTCCTGGACGGCGTGAGCCACGCTGCTTAGATCCTGATTTCCACCAACCATGCTTCCACTTCCGTCGATCCGTATGTTATAGTGGCGCAGAAAATCGGCGATATAGTTAATCACACGATCACTTGCTTCCGATGAAGTGCAGGCGGGATTGACCACAATGAAGGCGTAGTTCCGCTTCAAGTTTCCCTCTTCATCCTTCAGGGTTGACGAGGTGTCCCCTTCGGAGCAGAGAGGCTTCCCTTCCGCCCGCAGCACGCCTTTACATCCGTCAACACACTCTTTTCCAGTGTCCCTTTTCACCTTGTACTCGTGGCTGGACGAGAGCTCGGGGGGAACCGGCACAAATCTTGGTGCCTGGGGTGAAACGATGTGCATTCCACCAGACGACTGCAGCCCGATTAGTTGCGCTATCAGAAGTGGGTTCTCCGTGCATAACTTGTCGAACGCATCGCCCATGGACTCCAATGGCTCCTCTCTGTGTCGCACAAGGGGGTTCTCAAGTATCTTACGAAGATACCCGGGGTCTACGCCACCCATAACCAGTAACCGTCCGAAAACATCCTGTTCCAAGCTTACCCCAAGCCAAGAGACACGATCTGCAAGCCCCTCAACAGGCGTGGCAGAGGCGCAAAAACCGTTGTCAATACCGTCTGGCTGCCGTTGCAGACCGAGCTCCACCCAAGATTTGTACAGTGTGTGGCGAAGAGATGATTCCTCAGCCTTTTCTGGCACATCTGTACCGATCACGTACCGGTGGAAATCCCCCCACGTCATTATCTCGCTATCCCATGACACAACGTACCAAGAAACGTGGGAGCCAGCGTACATTCGCGAACGCAAATAAGGATAGAACCCATTGACAACATAAAGCCCCTCCCTCTCTAAGTAAGCAATGTAAAGGGAAGGAGCCAAGCACACCTTACGTGGTGCCTCATCCCAATCCTTTAGCAACTGCAAAACGCCAATCCTATCCACCGCCTGCGCTGCATTGATAACCAAATGAAGGTTCATCGCGGTATTCCACGTGATACCGAAGGTAGCATCAAACTCTGCCATCTGTTTTGTGCTGATGGGAATCTCGTGCACTGCGCGTGTCATGGCGTTGCGATAGAGGGTGCACTGCTTGCGGTCGGCAAGTTCCTTATCAAAGACTTCCGCCATGGGTACGCGACCCGAAGAAATTACCTCAATACGGTGTTGCAACAGTGCTTTTGGGATCCACGCTTCCACATGCTTTGTGCATGCGTGCGGTTTGACCCACAGAAATGCGTAATTCATTTTCAAACCGCGCAAAAAACGTGAAGTAATAACCTTCATGCGACGAACCACTTCAGAACTCTGTACGTGATACGAAAGATCAGACATTGTGTATTGTGGCAGAAAACATCCGGTTGCGCTCCAGTTCTTCCTTGATGTCCATGACTTCGGAGGTGGAGACGACGTATCATCAATATTCTTGATCGCCTTTACCCCTTCCTCCTCCTCTTCATCATCCTCATCTTGCGGGTTGCGTTCACCGTCTATGTACGTCGTAAGCATTGAAAGCGGCACACCTTCCAGTAGGAGGCGCTGTACAAAGTGGTCCTCCGGTAACTGAACGTCCAGCCAAATTTCTCGATCAACGGTACCCTCCAAAGGACCTTGCGAAACTGAAACGGCAGCAGACCAACGCGAGGCTGGCTTGAATGGCAACCCGAAACCCTTCCACTCATCCGCAAACGTGCGCTGCAAGCTTCCCTCCGTTGCTTTGTAGGGAATACAGTCGTCACTGAAACCAACCAAGCGCTCAGAGAGGTCGTGCCAAGTCCAAACATCCTCCTTCCACTCCACATCAAAGACGTGAGTCACGCTCCCAGGTTTTCCATGGGTCTCCCGAACAAAGGGAACAAAACCATTTAG
This sequence comes from Trypanosoma brucei gambiense DAL972, assembly GCF_000210295.1. Taxonomy (NCBI): domain Eukaryota; phylum Euglenozoa; class Kinetoplastea; order Trypanosomatida; family Trypanosomatidae; genus Trypanosoma; species Trypanosoma brucei. Next base: position 1,761,062 of record NC_026743.1, read on the forward strand.
CACGTATATTTCGTGGTCGGTTAGGTGAACCACCCAGCAGTTTGAGTGAAGCTGCACCGGTTGTACTGACTCCCACAGATGAAGGAGCTCCGTTGGTGTTAAACCCAGTACCTCGCAAGCAGAGGTTGCGCCCATCAACTGTCCACTGATAACACAACCCTCCCACGTATATCCGAATTGTGCATGAAACTGCTTTTTGATCGATGAACTGACGTTTCCGCACATATCATCTTTTTTGAAGTCAGCCCAGTGCGCCAGCTTAAGGAATTCATTGCTGCCGAGGTACCGTTTCTCGACGCTTCTGCTCAATAATGTTAGCTCCCGCACCACCGCTACATCAGCGGCAGCAAAACAATTCCTCACAGTTTCTATAGTCCACTCGTTGACGGCAAAGGGCCTCAGTACTACCACTGCTCGGTTGACCGATCGTTCGTTGTACTCTGCAAGAACATGCTGCTCTGCCTCGCACATAAGGTCCACGACTTCAGAAGTTTGTAAGTTCTCTAGAAGGTCAAAAACATGACCGGATCGCACCCCATCGGCCATTACAACCGCCGGATTCGACCGCCAGCCGTACAGCAGCGCACCTGTCAACCCACGCTCTTGCAGCCGTAGTGTGAGTGGATCGTGTGTGAGTGGTGATCCGATCCACAGGTACCGCTCCAGCACTGCCTCCAGCGGACCCGCCGAGGCGTGGACCCCGTTGTTTGTTGTTGTGGGAATGCCCTGCAGCCCCAGTTCGCGCCAGCGGTTTTGTATCAACCCGCGCAAACTGGTTGACGGTGCTTTGGCGGGGTTCGTACACCCAACCAGCTCCTCACGGAAGCTCCTCCAAGTCAGATGTTCTTCGAGCCATGAAACCACGTAGCACGTTACCTTCGCATCCTTCCGCTCATAGCTGTCCCGAATGTATGGAAAGAAGCCGTTAATCACAAAAGCATTCTCCTCAGAGAGGCGCGCAACGTACGCCCCAGGGGCAACCTTCAACACATCAGTGCATGAGCACCACATCTCGTACAACTCGGTGGAGGATATATCCCCAAGGATGCGCAAGGCAGAATCAGCATTCCACACCCGTCCACTCCGAACCAACTCCTTCCAGGACATGCCAAACCGCTCCTGGAATTCTTGCATTGTTTTGGGGCTCAACTCGATCAAATCGGGTGTTAAAACAGCGGCGTACTTCGCAATGGTTCCGTAATGCTGCTCCATCACGTGCCTCGACGCTATTTCGCTTCCAGAGATATGGTGTTGAGACAAGATTTGTATGCCCTTAACCTGTGTGAGTCGTTCCTCCACCAGCGCTCGGGTTTCGGGGGTGTTGGCGTGGGGTTTCACAAACAGCAGGGCCCTGTTGCGTACCTCGTCTGGATCTTCATCGTTTAGTACAATAGTCCAATCAGCTATGCGTGAAGGTGAAATCGGAGTATCAGCTTGATTCTTCCGTTCACTTAGGCACTTTTGTCTCTCATCAGCATAAACAGCGGCCACTAGACAGGTAGCCTCACTACTCTGCATGTCTTCTGTAATCTCAAATACAGAGCGACACGCGCCCTTGTAGCTGATGGGGGGATTTTTCATCAGTCCCTCAACAAAACCTCGCCCAACACCCTCTTGCAGCAGCTGCCGCCCAAAGTCATCTTCGTTGATACCACGATGCATCCACACAGAGCGGAGCGCAAGTGCCTCAATGGGCCCATTGGCATATATCAGGCCGTTGTCCGCAATGCTTGGTTGTTCACTGAGCCCGTATTCCTCCCAGTTCTCGTACATCAATCGGCGGAGGGACGTTGAGTCGGCTTCGCTGGGGTCCGCCGCGCCGATCACCTCTAAACAAAACCGTTTCCACGAGTACCGCGCCTCGGGCCATGAAAGGACGAAGAAACAAATCTTACTAGTGGGAGCGGTGAAGGAATTAAATAGCAGCGGGTAAAAGCCATTAATTACATATAGCCCTTCCTCTTTGAAATATGATACATAGAACCCGTACTCAAGCCGAACCCGCAATTTGGATGACCACCAACGGGCGTTTAATCCTTCCATAGTTGTATTGAGGGCTACCATAGCATCCTCGGGGGTCAGCACACGCCGTTCCTCCATCGCGACGGTCCAAGATTCACCAAACGCAGAGAAAAAAAGCATGGCAGACTCCTCTGAAGCGAATGTCCCCATTTCTAGAGAGGAGGACATGACACGCGCCGCAGTTGCGCTGTAATGTCGCTCCACATACGCGCCCCGGCTAACCTCCTGGCCTGTCAGTAGCTGCATGTCGTCCACGCGAATCCCATGGGAGTCAAAATGATCTCGTGCCTTCGCAATAAACGTATCCCTGCATGCACTGGGTTTAACTAGTACGAATGATGTATTCATCGGTGGTAATACGTCTTGAAAAAGTCTTTGTTACCTTGTTTCTTCTCGTGTATTCTGAAAGGAAGTGCAAAGGTGGTATATGATTTAGGCGGAACAACCAACAAGACAAGTAAAAGGAACAGGCACAAACTGGAAGAAAACGAAAAGCGCAAAATCGGCAACAGAACAGGAACATCTAAATGCATTTCGTCAGGTAGCAGGTACATCCTGCGAAATAAAAAGAACGGATGCTATTGCTCGTAGACGGAAACTGCAAAACAAATGTATGATATAAAATATATCATACATTTATGCCGACTTTTTTTTGGGGGGGAGGGTACAACGAGAAACCCGACAACAGTAAAAACTAAAAAAAAAGTGAGAAAACTTTACGCTGAAGCGCATCTAAAGAGAGTATACGTGAAGAGTGAAAAGAAATGGATGCTTGCAGGAGCGTATGACCGAAACATACCAAGGAGGCAGGAACTTACGTGTACGTCTCAAAATGCGAACCTGCACACCGGAGAACGTATTTCCCCCAACCTCCCCAAATGCACTGAATGTTTGTCTGTTCGCCTTAGCTTGTTTTCTAACGAGGAAATCGGAGCGCCGCGTTATACTCATTTATAAGCGCTACGGCGTCGCCCGGAATAGCCAACATGGCAGTGTTTAACTGAACCAAATAAGCGGCCACCTGCATACCCTCCGCCACCCCTGACACAAGGCTCCGAATCTTTTCTACCTGCTGTTGGTGAAGGTGTATAGCGTTTTCATTTTCTAGAAGCGCACGCATAAGCGTTGCCACGTCATGGCCATGAAACACGCACTCACTCCTGTGGCAACTCTCCTCATAAGTTAGCGGAATGGTTCGTCCAGCGTTGCGGTCGACAAACATGCTAAAATCCACTAATTTTTCCCAGTGCACTGGAATTAGCAATGCCGAGGTCATGTCCTGAGCACCGCCACCGTCAGGTAGAGCAAAGAAAATGTGGTTCAATCCGTAGAGATTACCGTGCACCGTGCGTCTCGCAACAAGGTCCAACAGCATCTTGAGTATTAGCTTCATACACGTAGGAAACGAGCAAGGCGACAGGGGAAGAAGAGAGAGCGGAACGCTGCGGTACCCTTTAGCCAGTGTAATGACGGTCAGCCCCCCATCAGAGTAGCGGTAGCCAGCAACATGCACAGCGGATGTACTGCCAGTGACATACGATAATCCAAGTGCCGCACGATGTGCCTCATTTACTCCCTCTTGCACTGCTCTTACGCTCCAGCGGTAAATAAGAGCCTGCGGAGGTGAGCCCATGGCAGAAGAACAAGAAGGGATAACTGAGGGCACGCCCTGCGTTGGACCCTCCGTCATTTCCTGCGCCTCGTACACATCAGCAGAGGCATGGTGGCACACGATACGGTAAAAACGGCCTTCCAGAACCAAAACTTTGCCAGGAGATACCTGCGGTGCGGACGCATCACTTGTGTAAAATTCGCCACCTGAGCAGAACGCCTCAACGTTTGCGTTAACAAACGACAAAACGCTAGCAGCGGGGATGGTTTGGCTTTGAGCTCCATAAACCTTAGTAGGTATAGTGACGGGATGATGAACAGTGGACTGCGGCGTCGGTCCGCACTTGGGTGGGAAAAGCTGCTTTGTCGTGCGAAACTCCGACAACCCCTCTCCTGCGCGTTGCGATGCGGACCCATCCGCAGGACATTCAGGAGACGTTTTGGCGTGGAGCACCGAACTACTTGACGTTACGCCCTCCCCTCCTAGTTTATCGTTGACGGCACCTTGCCACTCCAAAGGAGACGCTGTGCTGCTTCGCATAGGTGGCGCCGCCGAGGCTAATTGGCTCGTTTGGTTCTCGGACGACTGCCCAAGATCTTCACCAGTAGAGAGCAGCACTGGAAACGCGGAATGACGGCCATCTGATATCACCTCTGATTGAAATAGTAATTGATCCCGTGGTTGTTGCCGCGGCTGCGCGACAACACCTTCTGACCATGGAAAGGGGTTCACGCATGGATTCGCTCTCCTATCAGGGTAAGTGGAAAATTGAGACATCGGAACCGTGCCAGCCGCTGCCACCGCTGGTGTTAGCGTGTATGACTCCGATGGGGCGACCAAGCTGGAAAACCGCTGAGTTGATGCAGACACCTCAAAGTTACTTTCTGTGTCATTCATTGGGGGCAAGTTGACATATGGTGTTGGCCGGTACACGGAGTCCCTGCCCTCGTGGTCCTGTTCCTCCACGTGGCCCACTGGGCGGGTCACAGAAGCGTGGTTTCCCTCATTTCTAGCACCAGTACCCGAAGCGAGACGCACAGCAGAGTTTCGTGTGGCATCCCCTCGTCCCTCCACGCGGAGGAGTTCGTGTTGCACCTCCGACTCGATTATTTGGTAGAGTACACACAGTTCACGGCCACAGTTATCACGCACTGGAAACTGGGAACGAAACACTACATTGGGGTCTCGTGAAGTGAGCAGACCATTCCTTCTCTTGGCATCATCCGTCTGGCATCGCAAACCCTCCACAGAGGTGGCATCTTCATCCTCTTTCATGTAATCGAGCAATGACATGCGCCTGATGTAAGTCCTGTCAAACCCGTAGTAGGCCTTGTAGGGTGAATACGCATTGACTTCTTCCATATTTCCCCCTCACAACTACAAGTTCCCCTTCTGCTCAAAGAACTCGCACCACAAAACTATGGTAACAACGCCTCACCAACAAATCTACGCACGGCTTCAGCCTTCGACCCACTCCCCTCCGCACACAAAATGACACGAAAACGAAAAGATTGTGATGCAAAGGTACACAGAAATTGAAGGCTGCAAAGCAAAGAAAGAAGTTAGGGCTAACGACGATTATGGCACCAATGAGTATGGTTGGTAAGGGAAAAAAAAATCGAACGGTCCAGAGGTATATGGAAACACAAAAAATAACGAGTACGTACGTGTATATACACAAATAAATATATGTAAAAGTCTCTTTACTACCACATTTAGGATGACGAAGTTTCAGTGGTCCAAATCCAATTCGCACTTAGCTCAAAATCAAACGATCGCGCACGCGCCTTACCCACTGGGTGGGGCACTATGCTTTATAACAGTAACACAAATCAACTCCCGACACTCAGGGTAGGACAAAACTTTGTCCAACGATTCACGTGAGGCGTGCAACGCCACATTCGTCGAGCCTCTAATACCGTTCATTCCCCTACCCGCCGTCTTCTGCTCTGTCTCTCTCTGGCCAGCTTCTTGTGACAGCCACCGCAGAGCCACACTGTCCAACATTTCAAACACCGTCAACGACAGCTCGCCTCCTGCCCTGTTGTCATCGTTTTCCACACTATTGCTATTACTGTTGCCACTGACACCGTCCCCACCTCCAGCACTAATCATTATATTGGGAACGAAATGGCCACTATTGGTGTAGCCGTGCACGATGTCACCAATCCGAGTGGTTGCCATCTCTCGGCGTATTGTGAAGAGGTGCGCCACCATTGGACACAGTAAACCCATCACGTGCGCAGGGGACACCATGACATGGACGAAGCTTGTAATCGGAGTGGTGTCACGTGGGAGTTGTTCCTGCCGCTGCTGCCTCTGGTACTTCAACAATGCAGGGCTGCGAAGTGAGAAGGGGGGCTCACGAGCACGGGACAAGAGAGGTCGTGCGAACAGGAGCGCCACAACTTTCAGCAATCGGAAGAGCAACGGGACTCTCCCCGGAATGTAGCATCCCGGTACGCTATGGTGTAACATGGCACCGCGCAACACGATTAAAAGGTGCCGCAAGTAGCGGGATACCTCACAAGAGAGCGTCACAGTGTCCACCAGCTCGCAACCATCCTCTGAGAGCATCACTTCAAGCATATTGCGCCTATTGACGACGTTTGACTCATCACTGTCTGTGGACTGAATAACCGCAGCACTTTCCATGGTGAACGACGACATGTACGTGGATAGTGCGAAACCTGCACGTAACCATTCCGGGACTGCCGTTGCGAATACACGGGCGTCACAGTACGCCACAATACGCAAAGAAGGCACGCGTCGAACCTCCCCACCCACACGGACAACGGAGAACTGCAGCACGTCCATGAGTGCGGACTGCACGGAGGGTGTAGCGGCAGCCAGGCCAGTTAAGCAGATAATATTCACAGGCCGTTGTTTCCCCTCTACGATATTGTTACCGGTAGAACTAGCGGTTTCTGCGCGGGATACGAAACTGCAAAAGGTTTCACTACTGGTTTGTTCGGTGAGTCGCAGCTCCAAGTACGTTGGCCCCTTCGGCATCGATGTCACGGTGGTGTTACAAGCCCCGTCATGAAGTACAAGAAGGTGTGCGGATGGCACGCAACAACATACTGAGACAAGCACGTACAGCTGCCGGCACTCGCATAGCACTGGATGGTTCGTAGCGGGCCACTGACTGGAAAGGGGATCGGGAAAACACTGGCTAAACGTGGCCGGCATTTCTCTACTGTTGAAGCGTTACAGCTACGGTATGTCTCAAGTGCTGTAGGACGACACTCCCAATAACATATCTTGCCACACACGTAGAGAAGGAGGGGAACGACGTTGCCCAACATTCAGTAACAAAGGAATAACACACAAACAAACCAAGGAGGAAAGGAAAGTTGCGTTTAAAAAACAATAAAGTCGCGAGGGGAACACAAAAGAAAAGCGGGAAATACTCAAGAAAAAAACGTAACCAACCACGGCTATGGCGCGCGTAAAAAGCACACAGCGCAGGACACCTCAAATAGCGCTGCGAGAGAAGGAAAAGAGAGGGTAAGAAAACGGCTGTGAGATCAATCGCTACACCACAACCATAAAAGAAATACTGAGAAGGGGCGGCAACGAAACGCATCCACTGAGGAAGCGTTCGCCCCGTTGATGGACAGGCCCCTTATCCTTTTTCGTCTTCGTGAAGCAGAAACGATAACGCAGTTTCGTGGAAACGGTATGAAAAAAAAAGAAATTGCAAGGTCTATAGTGCGTCAGGAGAATCGATGCGTGGGGAAAGTGCGTTATCGTCTCCAAGATTACTTACGTCCCAAAGCTCCTCCCCACTTAAATTGTGGGGCTCGTGGCTGCCATTGGCTCTAGTACCTGCCACCGCCCCAGTCGCAGTGCGCCGACGGGAAACTACCCTTCTAGTGTCTGAAATGTTTGTAAATGCGTGAGAAAAATCATCGTTACCCTGCAGGGCGTCAGGAGTAAATGCAGTGCCTCCATCACCAAAGGCTGTGCTTTCATTCTGCCTCTCTCCCCCAAAGACGTCAGGATACCCTATACTGCCAGGACGCTGCCATTGTTGTACCGTTGCCGCTTGGTTGTCACCTACCGATGCGTCGAAACCCCCCACAGCTCCTGGGGCCAAACCCGCTCTATTGAGAGACAAGTCACTGAGGTTATCGACATTAAAAACATCAGCTAAATTGTCAGCACCACGTCCCATCATCCCTGAGCCAAACGGGGGCACGGTGTCGCCGACACCCTGCACCACAGGAGTCCCATCCGGCCTCAGTGGCTCCGCCTTTTGCAGCCCCGAAGAGCCCCAATGCATCGCGCTTCCTCCCGCATGAGGTTCATCCTCCAACAGAGAGTGCATATTTTTGAACTGCTCTTCCTGGGCGCGGGTGGCGAATAGTCTTCGCATTTCCTCCACCTGTTCGTTGTAGTCGGCTTCTGTCATAAGGGCATAACTTCGCACGATGCGGACTCGTTCCCCTCTCCCAATAGCATCACGAGCCTCCGATATGATCCTCTCCCGTGCCGCGGTATGAATGCTGAGTGCTGCCTTATCTACAGAAAGCCTTATACCAGTCTTTTCCCAGGGTACGTCTGACATTGAAAAAAGGGCTATTGCCGGATCGTGTGATTTATATACCCGTGTGACAAGTCCGATTGTGTATATGATAAGGTTGACAATGGCTGCTCCCATAGCCCACTCGAGCCGGGTTCCGAACAGATGGAACCCATCAAAGCCAGACTCTAGAAGTTTCTCGTTATCTTCCTCGGCGAGCTTAGCCGCACAGAATTCCAAATGGCACTGTAGTAAGACCGAACAGGACCTGACACCGCCACAAGCGCGATGATCGTGACGGTCAAAACGTATGCCAATACATTTAAAATGAGATGCACTGGTACGTGTAGACCAAACAAATGCATATGACGAATATTGGTGGAGTAGCAATACCCACCCGCAACACCGTTGAGGGCCGCCAGGAACTGCACAACTAGAACAGCGCGCATGTGTTGCAGCATAGAAATAATCGCAAAGGGAAGAGACTTAGCGTTGACACCCACCACCACTCCGACACCGTAAATTGACATTATGCCTTCGTACTCGCAGTTACTCATCACCATTTCTAGCGAATCAGAAAGATTCGCGCCGGGAGCGCTGAAGCTGCCATGCATACCTGCCTGCAATCGAACGTCAGCCTCGGTTAGAAGCACGACGTAACTAATGACGAAAATCGCCGCACCCAACTGATAAAGTACCCTCATTACTCGTTCAACCCTCTGTCGAGGGGACGTGGGAAACGGAAAGACGAAAAACATGACAGCTCGCTCAATGTATGCCGAAAGAAGAGCGAAGAAAAAAGGAGGGAGCTGGTTTGGTACAACGCAACTCCTAAGTTTATGAATATGTGTATTTATGTATGTATGGTACGACTTTGCTTCACTAAGGGGAAAACCTGAAGCGTTTGAAAACTCTTGTGTCTCTACTCTACTTTTATCGGAAGTATCGGTGTAAGTTCTCTCTGCGACAACACCTTGGATAAATTCAAATGGAGGAAAAGAGAAAGTTAGAGCAGAATAAGAAGCAATATAAATAGAAAATGCAAAAGCCACCTCATCAAAGCACCTAGCACAACAACGGCGTGAGAGTTACCGGTAAAGGTGTATTAAATAGACACGCTCTCCGCCACGCATCGACATGTACTCCACCACCTGTATTCCCCCGTGTGATCACCTGCGACGCCTCTGCTTAGAGATTCTCCACGAGTTTCCGCTCTCCCATGCGCGCAGAATTGGATTAAGGCGTTCGGCACGTTGCTCTTTCGTTAATTTCCCCTTCCGCGGTTTGCTGTAAAACGCTGGGGCGAGTTCCACAAGCCAACGTGGCTCGATGGCCAGTATCTCACGCATGTACTCGCGGCTTGTTAATTGAACCTCGTTGTACAAGAGATATTTTGGTGGTGTGTCCCGTAAACAGGACGAAGGATGAACATAAACCTCGCGCCGCTCCGCAAGCGTGGCGTAGGCCACGTCCGTGATACGTCTTGCAGCATTGAAAAAGTACCCAGCGGTAATGGCCCGTCGCACCTCCGTAAGTGAGGAGTCGTTATGATGCTCAATGTTTGTATGTCGCTTCCGCAACATTTCGCTAAGTTGGTCACGGGTGTCGCGAGCCTCCATAAGCATGCGGTGTTTTAAGAAGTTCCGCTTACACCAGTTTTCGCTCAGACCGTTGGCCACCCATGCATCGTACACAGCAAGCAGTGTAATGTGGTCACCCTCCGGTTGGTGAAACTGCCGCTTTGCTGCATCTGCCGCCTCGTGTTGATCACGCGGCCGGTAAAATACGCCACGCTTTTGAGCTGCGAGCATAGAGACTATGGTGAGCACGGGCTCGCTGCAACCCAAGTCGACAGCCGTAAGAAGTGTCTTGCTGTGCGAGGGATCAATGGGCAAATGAGCCATACGACCTCCCAGCGGCGTCAGAAGCCCATCCTCATCCAATGCCTCGAGGTAGCGCAACTTTTGTAACGCCGTCACCAGCGTCTCTTGGGGAGGTGGATCCATGAGGTCCAGAGCGAAGAGGTCATTAATTCCCATTGCCTTCAATTGCAGAACTACGTGGAACAAGTTCGAACGCTGAATATCAGGAACGGTGGCAGGGTCCATATCCTGGCGAAACTGAATCTCCGTGTACATACGAAAGCACTTGCCGGGCCCAATACGCCCTGCACGCCCGGCCCGTTGACGCGCTTGTGCTTGCGAGATGGGCATGATTTTGAGTTGCTCCATCCCTGTCTTCGGGTCGAACACATTTTGCTTACTATACCCGCTGTCCACCACGTAAGAAAGGTTACTAATTGTAATGGAAGTTTCTGCGACATTTGTGGCGAGCACGACCTTCCTGCAATGTGGCGGCGTCGGCTCGAAAACGCGTGACTGCACATCTTGTGGCAGTGTCGCAGTTAAGGGGAGGATGAGCATGTCCGGCACCGGGAGGTCACTTAGGCCCCGAAGCCGCTCCATCCAGCGGAAGAGACGGTCACCACCAAACTCAATCTCCTCTTGTCCTGTAAGAAATACAAGGACATCGCCTGGTGGCTCCTCAAGATGTAACTTCATCACAGTTTTTAGAGCACAGTCGAGGTAATCCTCCGTTGGCTCCGCAAGGAAATACGTGTCAACAGGAAAAGTGCGACCTTCGATAAAAAACACATCGTGGACGTTGAAGTACGAACAGAATTTCTCCCTCTCAAGTGTGGCAGAAGTGACAATAACTTTTAGTGTTGGCCGCTTGTGTGTCGCGTTGCGTACAATTGCAAAGAGCAAATCAGTGTTGACCGACCGCTCGTGTGCCTCATCGAGGATGATAACGCTATACCTCTGAAATGAGTCATCAAGAAGGGCTTCACGCAGCAACATACCGTCTGTCATGTACTTTATGCACGTGAGGGAAGATGTGACATCGCGAAACCGGACAGTGTAACCGACTTCCTCACCGAGGCGGCAACCGTACTCCTCGGCCACACGGATTGCAAGTGTCTCCGCCGCCACTCGCCGGGGCTGGGTGCAACAAACAACACCGTTCTTACCGTAACCGTGCTCAACAAGATACTGAGGAATTTGTGTTGTTTTGCCACTGCCAGTTTCTCCCACCAACACAGTTACTGCATGTGCATCAACGTGCTGTAGGAACCGATCACGAAATGCATAAATGGGCAGCGAACGACGCTGCTCTGCAAGGCTCTCAGAGGTTTCCATCATACCGAAGCGGGGCTTCTCCCCGAAACTGTGTTTCATCCACGGTGGAAGCGCAGAACGAGAACCACGGCCAAGTCCGCCCCTATGGAGGTGTTCTTCCGGGCGCTCTAATAATTCCCGATCGAGGAACGTATTGCCCTTGTAGTGGGTTCCATCCTCCTCGTTATTACCCTCCTCATCATCTCCCTCTTCCTTTCTGTCAACAGCATCATTCGGTTCATAGAAACCGCGCGCCTGCTCTGCCAACCGCTGCTGCCGCCGCTCCTTCGCTTGAAGAATCTGCCGCTCCTTGTTACGTTGCTGCTGCGCCAAGGCAGCACGCTTCATGGTATTAGTTTCAATCTCTTCGGCGCTAGCTTGTTGCACGACGCGGCGTGCAATGATGGCTTCTCGCTGTGCCGGTGTGCTCGCCCTCATCAACTGCTCGGACGGCAACAACGCCCGGTAGTTGATGGGTTTGTGTCGCACCAACCCACGCAAGAACAGGGGTTCCTCTTCATTCAGCTCCACCTGCTCCACATCCTCATCATCCGTCTTAACCTGAAGTAATTCCGACTCATCCAGTAACCCGGTGCGTACCAACTGCGCCAACTGCATTTTCTCCTCCGCTCTCACCTTCATCGCCGCTCTGCGCTCCGCGGGGTCCACTGAAAGGTCCTGCAAAGTCCGTTGTCTACCGACGGCGCTGTCGCCTCCCTCGTTTGCATCCCGTCGGGCCTCCTCTTCCTGCAGAATCTTTTGCCTGAGAGTTTCTTCAATTTCCCGCCGTTCCTGCTCCACGATGGCGAGTGCCCCAGCTGCGAGACATTTCGACCAGTCGATGTCACCCAAAAGTGATCGCATTAGGCACGCAAGGTCCTGCAACTGCGAGAGCTGTATGGGTGGCTCATCATTCTCATCTCCATTGATAGCGCTATCAAGCGCGTCAACCAGCGACTTGTTTCTCTCCTCTGCTGAAACTTCCTTCGAGTCATCACTATCCCGTTTTTTTTCATTCGCCTCAGCGAAAAGAGAAACAAGCCCCTCCACGTCATCATAAAGTCCCTCTGCCTCCGCCGCACTCTCCGGCCTACCAAGCACGTGCTCTAGCCTGTGGTACAGCTCATTTTTGCTGTAAATGAGTTGCAATTTCCTCAGCACACATAACTCATCGCTCATTACCTTTTCGCCGCACTTTTTTCCCGGCGCAACCCCCACTACAGGCGAAGCAGCAGCAGCACTGAGGAAGGCAGAGCCACTGGGCAGTTAATGGAGGAAATGGGGAGAAAAGAAAAGAAGAACGCAAGGGGTGTTACAGTTACAGTGATCACGTAATAGAAAAATATGTCATGTATGCAGAGGCACACACGCATATATTATTTATGTAAGGTATGAACCAAAAATACTCGTGGGGAAGTAAAAGCATGGCCTCCCAATGAAGGGGGACACTGCGTAAAGGGAAATTGGAAATCCCAGGCTTAACAGAGGGCGGTTGAATTTAAGATAGAGCCAAAAGAAGAGACAATGGGAAAAAAAAAACAGCGGTACGAACAAGAAACTTTCAAAAAAATAAAATGAAGTTAACGATCAGGTGTGAGGGGAAGTGGGTCACGTCCGGAAAGAAACACACACAATAAACCAGCGATGAGGTAAAAAAGGGGGAAAAGATGAGAAGGGAGTCTATCATCGCTTAACGTTGTCAAAACACCTTGAAGAGAAGGAAATTATAAATAACCGCAAACGCACGCAACAACTCTAGTCACTTCGTCCCATCGCAGTACAATGTAGGCGCAATGGGGTGAGTTGCTACCTTTATTAGCACTAAATGAAGAAATGGCAGGAAAAAAAAACATTATCCATCCTTTTCTTCTTTTCCGTTGTTGATCAATTGTATCCACACAACCACACACACGCACGCTGTTTAACAAGTCCCCCTTTTTTTTTTGCATCTGCACAAGTTCTAACGCTTGTGAAATCAAACCGAGCGTCCAAGCCACTAAAGTGTAAAACAAAAAAAAACATAAATTACCGCTCCTCCACCGACAAACCTATGTAGAGAAAAACATACACGTAGTACTGAATTAAAAGTCTCGAAATCAAAATAAGTAAACAAATAAACAAACATATATTTACTTGCACTTCTTTATATATTGAAAGACAGGAAACTTTACGCACACGACGCTCACTATGCATTTAATTCAAACTGATGGAGCTACTTCCCCTCGGTTTCTTTTCTCCCGCTCAATTCCCTCCACAGCAAGCGTGGGTACTGCCACCGCTGCTGTCATAATCCCTTTTCACTCAGATGATGTACTGTGCACACGAGTGCTGGTATAAGACATATATATTAAAACATAAAAAAAATAATAATAACAACACTGGCAAAGTTGAAGGACGAGTAAAAAAAAGAAAAAAGAAAAAGAAAAATTAAATAGGGAGTGGTACTGGAATAGTGAAATGGGATTACAGAGAAGAGTACAAAAAAAAAACGAAAAGGAGGAAAGAAGATATCCTCTTCCCCCTAGGTGCCCCTTTCTACGTTACCTACGCCCCCAGATACATTCACGCACGGGTAAACCACATCTGAAACTCCTCGCAGCGAACATTTCTGGGCATGTATTTTTCATTCATACAAAACATTACTCGACAAATCACACTCTTGCCAACACAAAACTCTACTCATCATCGTCTTCTATCCGGCGACTCCTGAGGAGAAAAAAGGAATCTCGTCATCATCTCCCGATTACGTCGTAGCGCCATGGGCCCCGACGGCACGTCATCAAATCCCTTCGACGGGCTGCCTCCCTCATGAGCATCGAGGTGTTTGATGAGTGTTCGCCGCCCTGACAACTTCCGCTTTACCTTCTCAAATTTCACAAGACCGTAAGGACTGCGACCCTTATCCATCAGGTTACCAATTTCAATAAATTTAGGAACATCGACAGTCCAAAACATACCAAAGACAGTGTGCTCCGCCTCCCACAGCAATACAGACTTGGTATCGGGGTTGTACGCCTTTATCAGTGCTGCACTGCGGCCAAAACCCACCACGTCATGCGCTATGGCAGTGTCGTAGTTCAGGAGGAGAACTGTGTTATTATTCTCCCGACGTGTGGCATCTCTAAGAATCGAATCGATATTCCCTTCCGTCACATCCTCCATGACCTCCACATGCACAAGCCACTCTTCATCATTGTGTTCATCGATTTGACTGTCACTTGACCCCCTTGTAGAATTGCGAGATTCCAGAAACATGCGGCAAATCTGGGCGAGAAATACTGTATCGATTTGCTTGTTAATCACTGAAAGAGATACATCCACGTCACGCCACGCAAATGCCTGAGTCCCCCGGCGACGTTGACGGTTCATTGTCTGAAGGTACGCCTCGTAAAATATCTCCTCTGGGGAGTAGAAAAATCCAAGCTGGGTGAAGGCGCACGAAAGTGCCTGGAAATGCGGCGATGGGCTAACATGGAAAATGTTCCGTAGAGGCAGCATACGCAACGGTGTTTCTCGAGAATACTCAAGTGGAAACGATGGTGCCGGAAGAGTCGTGCAGTGTGACACTTTAAGGAAGCCACAACGGTGGTGAACGGTGTCCGCATCATGCATGGCCCTGAAGAGAGTGTGGAGGCACACGGACCATGTGCGGAAGTATCGGTTGGGATTCGTATCCATCACCGTTACGCCGCCGGTTGCCTTATTGTAACCAACAACTAGGCCTGTGGAACCAAATGGACGGGAGTCACCGAACACCTCAATTTCATTTGTGTTGAACAACATGACGAGGGCCTTGCCACGGTCCGCCAAGCATTCCTCCATGATTTGTTCAAACTCCTCGACGGTTACACGTGCTTTGTTGCCGTTTCGCCTGTCAGTATGATAGGTCTTTACGCTTACATTAAGACCGACATGCTCCACGTACGTCGTGAGGCAAACAGCCATTGATTCAAGCGTGAAGTAGCGCAGCATCAACGACGATATTTCGAAGGGTAGGGCAACAATAACGTCTTCAAATGTCGTAGGACAGCCCAACTCCATTAAAGTTAGCGCAATCATCGTTGGGCTCAATGGCAATGATGGAAAACACAATGTTCTCATCACCTCCCTTCTCGTCACACCGAGTGCATCTTGGTCCCTTAGTAGAGCGAGGTATCTTTGCACAGTTGGATCCACGCGCCTCAAGGCCCCAACCCGCGGAACCTGCGATTCATGTCCCAAAGGCAGCGAGTCACACCATGTCTCATCATGACTTAATCCCACATGTGTGCTGGCTGCGGTGCGCTTGGAGAATATAAGGTATCCGTTTGAGGTCATAGCCCGATGCAGGCGTTCAAGTGAACAAGTCCAGAGCTTCATGAACTTCTTCGGGTGCGCATCAATAAGCGACACCACCTGTGACTCCTCATCATAACCGGAGAGCACGCACCACTGGGGAGTATTGCTGACGTACAGGACATTGTGCGCAACGTTAGCATTATACATAATCACCATGACGTGCTCCGGGGCGTCAGGATCCTTGTTTGCATTCTTTACGTCGGTGAGAATTGACTCCAGCTCGAACACAGAGATGGTTGGCACCGCGTCTTCTCGAGAGGTGTTTGTGAGAATAGGGTAAATGGAGACATCGTAATTACGCTCCGTAAGGCGGATGTACTCTCGCGCGTATTTGAATACCTCTCCCAACGGCAGCGTGCTGTCGATGAGCACCTCTGCTGGAAACTTCATGGTGCGGACAATATCCGAAACTGGTAGCCCATTACCGTGGCCGTGCGCACTTGCTCTGTCACCTCCGAGAAGGTGCATCGCCCACGCAACTGCGATGATGTGAGGGCTGGTGTGGCCTGAGATGGCAGAGGCATGGGTTCCCATAGATGTCGTGCCAAGTACATTTCCTCCCGCCAGTTCAGGTGAGAACATGGATTGAACTTCGTCGTGGGACATCACCGGCACGCTATCCTTGCGAAAGATACGCATGAAACCACGCGCTCGTTCATTCTCCAACGGTACTGTCATCGCCTTGAAAAGGGCTGCGGCAGGAACTTCAAACAACCTTACGTGCAACTGATCATCAACGATACCTTCTGCGAGGGTAACCATCAGCTCCACTACACACCGCACCTCCACAATAACAGCGTACACTCCATTGTTATTTTTAGAATATTGCCTCTCCTGATCCCTTAATCCAACACGGATAGAGTCTGCGAGGGCGGAGACGTCGTCATCTCCATCCACAAAGTTGTCAACGAATGTTTCCTGCTGGAGAACGTATGGATCATAATTTACAATGCGTACTGCTTGAATCTGCTCTTCACTGTCGTTGGCTATGGCTTTTGTGAACTCGTGCAACTGCATGCACGTCTGCCGATCGCCCACCTCGTTGCGACCAAGTTCCACCTGCCCAACGACGGGCGAGATGTCAAAATGGACAACAGAAAGGCCATACTCGTTCTTGAAGCGATTGTCAACATCAATAAACTCACGGAGAATGTCGCTCATGACCTGTAGTGTCTGGACACCGCTGTGGAGGTAGTGGAGGGGTAAGTGGACAGCAAAAAATATATCTTCCATGGTAACGCACTTTTTGCGATCCCTGCAGCCGCGCGCACCTCCGAGAAGGTAGGAAAGAGCAACTGCAGCAGCACCAAAGTGGCCGCATTCCATAATAGCCTTATGCTCGTAATCCCGCTGCATCTCGTAACTCTTGAAGAATGCCATACGGGCTTTGCGAATTTCTACCACCTGTTGGCGGCTTCTGTGTTGACCTACAAGGGATCCAGTCCTCGATTGCTCCGCATTGTTAATGTTACTCGTGTTGCCTGATTGGTTCGTTCCCCACGACCGCCCGTTGTTTTCGTTGGGCGTTTGGTTCTGTCGCCGTGGGGGCTGGTGCTCGGTACACGACGACTCAGAGCCCCCAGCTGTCGTGCTGAATGAAACCTGCGAGGACCGACACGCTCCGCGCATTGAACCCTCCAATACCTCTTCATTTCCACTGCGCGCGTCTTCTGCACCGCCGTAGTAAACCCGGTCCCTTTCCATTGCACGGCGGCCTGAATTTGACACCTTCTCAAGTGCTGCCAGAGCGGCTTCCCACTTCCTGAGGTGCTCCTCAGTGGAGGCACGGGCATTAATTTGGCCGTTCCCCATCTGTCAGATTTCACCCTAAACCGTTACTATTCTACACCCCGTTTCTGGAAACTCGCTTGATCACTACCTTTAGCCCGTAGTGGTAGAGACACTGCTTCAATAATAAGTTTCGAAGCCACACCCTTTCCTTCTTACTTGAAGACAGCGTACAAGAGTACATATAAATGGAGGTAGACAAATATAGGCATGGTGACATACAAATCAAAAAACTGACCTGTACGAAGCGACGTACAGGAGTAAAGGTGGTGACGGTGAGGGGAGACAACGAAGAGGAGGAAAAACATCAAAAAAAAAAAAATTCTGCCCAACGGTTGAAGCAAACAGATCTCTTAACGTGCACTGCTCCTCTTGTTATAGGCAAAATTGCAGAAATTTTGCTCATGTGTGGCGGGGTTCCGCGCACAGCGCTGTTGAATAACAAGATTTGACGCCGGCGGCACAAATATCACAAGCAAAGCCAAATAGAACCCGTGGGTGTTTTCACGGTCCCCAGAGGGATTTACATCTTTTATTTTTTTTCTTTTTTAAGTCTCCGTTATTGCTAATACTCATCCTTCCCTTTTCTCATTTTTCAACCTAAAAAATTAGAAAAGGAAGCGGGACATCTACGTATTTATTTATTTTTTTTTACAAGTTAAAGAAAAACAAGGAGAACCAAAAGGAGAAAAAAAACAAGAAACAACGACAACGACAACGACAATCGGAGACGCGGCCGTTGTCCACTTCCCATTGTGGGTTACACTAATCGGGGAATAACAACAAAGATTTAGCGAAAGAAGAAAAATGTGTGTTTTTCCATCAGCAAACAAAAACAGAAATCAGCCCACAGGAGGAGGCCGCGTATAGCGTTCCCCTCACTCCTTTCCCTCTCGTTTATTTTGCATTTTCATTTCTTTTCACTTTCTAAACAAGGGAGGAACAGCGCCGAGAAGGTGGAGAGACCACAACAAACAAAAAAAGAAAAAAAGACGAATGTGGGCCTTTGAAGAATGGAACTAAACCCGTTACCAATTGTTTTTTTTCTTTCCTCTTCCTCTCTCCTCTTTGTCTTCCGCATAGCTTGAATTATTATTATTATTGTTATATATATATCGCCCCCTATATTCTTTTCTCTCCACTTCTTCTTCCTTTTGCTTTTCTTTCGGTAATGTTGTGTCACGTGGCCCAAAGGGAGCGTATGGAAGGGAAGGGAGAAGCCTAAATCAAAATGTCAAGCGGTTGAGCGTAGAGCAAAAGTTGTCACATGACATCATGACGAAACAACGAAGGAAACAATAACGTTACTAGTGACAAAAGTGGGTGAGCCAAAAGAAGACAAGGAGGAGGAGGAGGAGGAAGAACCCAAAGAAGGTAGACAAGTATAATTTAAAAAAAAGCGAGAGAAAAAAAAAAGAGAAGAGAAAAGAAAAGAAAAAAGAAGAGAGGCGCATGGCATATAAAATACCTGCAGTATCCCGCCCCCGCCCCACTCACACACACACACACACACCACGTGTTTTTAAAGCATTCCCTTCATTACAACTACTGTTTATATCTCCTTTTTATTTACCCACACCCTTCACCACAAACAATTGCGCGCCCCTCGCCTTTTTTACTCACAGCTCCCGTTCAACATCAAGCGCCCATCCCACAAATAAAGAGAGAGAGAGAGAGAGAGAGGGAGAGAGAAAAAGGGGGAAAGAAAAAGGGTAGAAAACACACACAAACATTAGCATATGAATGCATCATTATAAACGCCTCCATCATCGCCTGGAAACTTCAGCATTCACAGGCTTCCATGAACAAATCGGCAACACCCGAACAGCACACATGAACGTCCAGTTTCTCTTTTTTTTAGCATCTCTCCTCCCTCACCCCTTTTTTTTCTTCTACGCATCCACTTGCATATAAAAATATAAATATACACGAGTTTTATACCTTGCAGCTTCCCAGCTCCCTCTTTTTTTTTTTATTTGTTCTTTAGACCATCTTCGGTGGGGGGGGGGCTTTTCTTTTGGCTGTAGTGGCGCCGTTGCCCCGCTAATCCGCACACCTTCAGGTTGTTTGTAGCTCATTTATTTACTTTATTTTTACATTTCGTTCTTAGCGTTTGTTATTTTGTTTTTTTTGTATATAAAACCGAGAAGAAAAGAGCCAACTAGACCAAAACGAAGCAAAAAAAAAAGGAGGAGGAATGTGAACTCCGTTTGTTTTCTTTCGGTTTGTTTCTTCTAATTGTTTTATTTTCTCTTGAATTCGCATCAAGTTAGAAATACAGGTTAATTACAAAAAAAAAACCGGAACAAACCAAACGGAGAGGGGGAAAAGGCCACTAGAAGTGAGCTTCATGGGGGAGAGAAAGAAGGGGAGAGGCCAACAAAAAACGAAGCGAAAAAAAAAAATGTTGATGAGAACCCCTAACCGTACTTTTGTTATTATTATTATTTTATTTTATTTTTTTCCCACCCCTTCCAGTCTTCCCCCCTGTCCCTTTCCTCTTCCTCCTCCAAAAAGTAATCAAACCATCACTGTGGTTCTCATCGCTTTTTGCATTTCCCATCATTGGGATCCACTAAACCCAACATAACATTTGATAAAATGGAAGCTCCCGAGTTGCTGCTTTTGGAATCATTGCGGTTACGGCGTCCCGGCATGCATTGGCGTTGAAGTTCGTTGATTTCCTTCTCAATGGGTTCAGTGATGGCGGCAATATCTTCCAATTCCTTCTGTAACCTTTCCACCTCTTTTGTCGCTTGTGCAATTTCATCCCCATTGCGTTTTTTGAGGGTCTCCAACTGTTGGTGGAGCTCCGCCACAGTCGACATCGCTCTCCGGTGGGGAAAAAAAATTTGAAAAAAAAAAAAAGATCCTTTCAAATGTGAATATACGCACAACCGGTGCTGGTACCGTTGTGGTGAAGAAAATAAAAAAAGGGAAGACGAGAAAATGGAAATTGTAACAAAACGAAGGAAAGAAAACCTGATGGCTCGAATACTTTCAAAGCAACTAGACGGTCACACGAAGGAGTTATGCATGCCTTCACTTCGAGTATACACACACAAACACACACACACACACAAAATAAAAAAAAAAAGAAACGAGAGCGAAAAACGCAGGGACAAATTCAGAGGGAAAGTTAAGAGATGAACTTCAACTGATCGTGCGACGTGCAACGGATATCGACTGCTGCTTCAAAATAATAAAAAAAATAAAAATAACGGGATGTTACATTAGGCATGCGCACAAGAGAATGAGGAAGTCACCAAAACACCTCTTTAAAGTTGTTGAACGCATACAAGGGAGGGAAATCACGTTTGCACAAATGTGCTGCTTTCTTCCACCATTCGCGTTGAAATCTCGCAGTGTTTACTTGCGTTAGGAGCTACAAATTAAATGGAACGCCCATTTGTAAGACATCTAACGCCCAGAAACACTGCTTTGAGTAGTGCCCACAGTAATACGCCCACGTACAGCGTGTGTGGAAAGGGGGGAATGGGAGAGAGAGAGAGAGAGAACAAAAAGGAGAGAAAAGAAAAAAGGGAGTTGCGGCCGGCCCGGGGAGCTCCAGTGAGATTCAGAGAATTCAGTGGGTGCCGTAGTCACATCGGTGAGTTAAACGCATGTCATCTCACGCCGCTTTGGTGGTGCCACTCCTATCCCAACATGAATTCAACATGCGTACGAAGCACACCGCGTAGCAGACGTTTGGGTTAGGGTTAGGGCTAGGGTTAGGGGACAGAAACTCATCAGAATATTACCAAATAGGAGGATCTGTATCCACATGAACTCATATATTCGTGTAAAAATGGAAAGGGTAAGAGGAGGGGAATAAATTAAGTGGTTATCGCAATCACGAAGGAAAGGCGGGCTCAGCTGAAAATAATCTCGGGTTGATGTACTAAGCAACCGCCAGTATTGTAAGGTAACAAGCGGTACCGGAAATACAACCCTTGTCTGCCATTACCACCACCGCAACCGTAAAGAACGGCACCTATACACACATGCCCAACCACGCGTATTCACATATACAGATGCGTACGGTTAAAGGGGCAATTACGAACCTCATCGAAACAAAAGGAATGTGAGGGCCGACGAATTTGTACATGGTGACTAAACATTAACCGCAGCGGCTACAATATTGCCGTCATCTGAGTTTTATTACCATAGTCCCTGTCTTACCTGACACTTAAATAACTTAGCTTCACTCCCGACTTTTGAATCATCGGAGGAGACGTGTCGTTCTAAAAAACAACGATGGAGAAAAGAACGTCTAGAGCTCTTGCGTTAAAGCAGGCAGAAACATTACAAGCGATCCTTTTCTAAGAAAAGTATTTTCTGGAAGTAATGTGAGAGAGCAGGTAATACAAGTTCAAGAAAAGATGACAAGCACCCTCGAATATTGTCCAAGAGAAGCTTAAGGTATGTCAACAGGCGTGGATGGCGTATCTCCTTCTTTCGCACAGCAACTAACGTAGCCCAGCAACCGATCCGAGGACGCAGGAGCTGCCCATGTGGAAAAGAAGCGAAACGTAACAAAACAAGAAAAAGCGAAGTGCTTGGTGCAGAGTAAGAATAAAAACAAAAAAAATAAATGATAATCAAATGCATGTGGCCAAACAGGACGTCCACAATGTGTCAACAAATTGACATCAAACCTCCACTTCAGCGAAGAAGTACCAACAACAACTAGTTTTTCTGACAGTCGTACGCCTTCCAGCACGCACCGCAGTAAAGACCATCATCCGCAGATTTGTCGGATGCCTCCCACAGATCAGTGCCCGATGCACCGCATTCGCTACACGTCCCTTGACCTGCATGATTCCCACGCCGTACAGCATTCTTCCGTTTTTTTGAACCCTTGGACTTTTTGCGCTGCACAGTCTCAGCACATCGGGTCTCCACCACAACCGGCGACTGCACTGTGATATTTTCCTCACTACCGGAAACTAAAAGGTCGTCAAGTAAAGTGCCATTCCGTACAATTGATGGGATGGCATCCGCAACCCTCTCTAAGATCTCCTCCCGCGTCGTGCATCCCCGCGCCCGCGCGGCGGATACAGCTTCAGCGTGCATCAGAAAATTGTCGCGATCCTCCGCGGTTCGAAAGGCCCTCCCGCGTGCCAAAAAGTACACGCCAAGTAAACCAGCAGGAATATTAGCATCGGATACGCCGAGCGGACCCGCTACCAACAATGCGTCATCGATGCTATGCATTTTTGAGCAGAGTAGGTGCCGCCGCGGTGCTTCACAGCTCTCCACATGGTCAGGGGGTTCTCCTTCTTGATTATTTGTTACTCCTTCAGCATCATCATCCCCCTCTTTGCTTTTATTGTTGAGAGTGGAGGCCATGTCAAGTAAGGTCTCCCAATTGTGGCTTGCTTCGTAGATAGCAACACAGTCTGCGCCTGCGCTATCTATCAACAACTGCCGTAACGCCGAAACAGTCACCGGTCGCAAATTGCGTAACTCCCCCTGCACAGAAAGCCGGGTCACGTAGGCAGGCATCGTTTCCTCTGCAAACTTCTGCTCGTCAACGAGCAGCTGCTGAGGTCTGCCTGCTACAATTGACGCCAGCGCACGCATAAACTGCACCTTCACAAAGGAAGCTTTGTCAGGGGATAGGTGACGGCCGAGGTTAAAGTTATCTTCGTACGGATCATCAATGCACAGACGGTACCAGACGCGATCGCGAAGGGGGCCGCACTTCACTTCATTAGCCTCCACCCAGCCAAGGGAATCAGGTGTTACCGGCGGCCCCCCTCCAGGGACCCGTAGCGTCACCACAACTTTGTCCCACCGAATCCTTGTATAGTACAAAAAAAACAAGGGAATCAAACCACCAAGCGCACCCCGCAACATCGTGAGTTCTGGAGACTTTAAAACATCACTAGGCCGTTCACCACCATCCCCATCATCGCGCAAAAGGGGTAAGTACGACATTTTCTGTTGTGACAAGTCTGGAATAGGCTCCACATCAGCCGGTCTAACGAACTTTACGAGCCCGTTCTCCAACAAGAAGTGCACCCACAAAATGGACACAGCGTAGGAAGTAAGATACCCATTCTTTGCATTGTTTATACCATACAACTTGCTCCATTTCTTCAGAAACAAATAACCAGTCCGTACAAAAGGATCCTGTTGAAAATACTTGCGAAGAAACAAGCTATTTCTCACTCCTTGTGCTCTACAACTTAAATCGAAGTCAAGTGAAAACATTTCAGGCAATTGTGAGCCAGTCTTCCATGAAACTTCCATGTCGCGTGGTCCACACATGGCCGAATTGCAGAAGAACTTTACTGCCTTCAAACTATCCTTAAAGTGAAACGTTAGCGTATCACTGTCTTTTCGCTCAACCGTAGAGCTAATGGCCGCCTCGACTAACATGCGGGGCGGAGAAGAAAACTCCTTACTGTTCGACCACACAACGCTGTACGTGTCGTCCTCACCATGTGAACGCAGTGGGACCCGAACCTTTTGAACACGCCGCACAACAGGGACGCGGGTCCGCACAAGGGGCTCCAGCTCTCCAAAAAAGAAACCCGCCTTCCTCAGCGCCGCGGTGAGCCGAAGTATAACTTTTTTCTCGTCCTCGGGTGGCCATTTACCCTTCTTCATATCCTGCAGACCAATTGCGGTGAAATCAGCATCACTCACCCCGTCCCAACAACCACACGACACGCAACTTCCAAAAGGAAATAACACTAAGTTGCGAACAAAACAAGAAATGACTTGGCTCATTTGAGAGAACGCACGCTCAATTACATCGAACGTCTTCCTGCCCATGTCAAGGGCTGCCGCGCTTTCCAACACAAAATTGCCACACGAGACAATGTGTCCAGAAGGAATGCATCCATAATGGAGCAGATTATCTTTACTCGCTAGAATCTCTCTGCACCAGAGAGAGAGCGCGGCATGGTGCACCTGAAAGTGTTCTTGGATTTGCTCCTCATCCCGGCTTTCTATCATTTTTGCACAAAGGTCACAACGGACACTCTGAGAGTTCCGACTCGTCAATTTTTCTTTTATTTGTTTTGTTGCGCCGTCTCCCTCACTATGTACGAGACAACCATCCAATAACTTCTGCTCTGCTTCCTTCCACTCTTCATGGACACCACTGCTGTACACCACACCCGAAACTACAGTCGGAGCTACAGGCACCGATGTGAACATGCAAGCTAAGGTACTTCTCGACCTTTGCGTTGGGCAGCTATCACCCGACAGAGAAGAAAAAAAAAATACAACGAATTATAAAAATTACTTTGATGAAAGAGCGGAAAAAAAAAAAAAGAGCACGGCATGAGGCGAATTGAGGGAGCTTTCAAGAACACGTGGTATCGTTTAAAAAAAAAATCATATCCTGGTAAATGGACTATGATACACAATTGAGTACAGATACAAAGGTGGTACATATACCTATCTTTCCCACTTAAAATCATTTCTTCCTTGCTTGCCACCACCAAAAGGCAAAACAAAGAGGCAACAGTAAACCACCTCCATCTTATTATAATCCACTTGCCCTGTGCCCTACTCAGCACCCCTTTAGGGATCACAGCAATAAGTGGTTGCGGATCACCTCCCTTCTCATGTACAGTCACATATCACACACATATACACACATACATACATACATTTGCATAATGAGATTCAATGATGCACGATCGCACAAAACTACACGGAATAAAGGAATATCCACAGTATGGAGAAAAATTAGTAGTAAACAGTAGCAGCGCCAGAGGTGGTACCGTTAGTAGCGGTCATGGAAAAAAAAAGACCCTGGAAAATGAGAAAAGAAGGGGGAAAAAATAGGTTAAAACACTTCAGAAAAAAATAGAATGTGGAACAAAGAAACAAAACCGCGAAGGCTAAAGACAAAATAACCAAGAAAATAATAAAAGACAGGGAAACGGGAAAATGTGAGCGCTGAAGTGAAAACAAAGCGCACAACAAAGGCCAACGGAAGTTGTTGTTGAAATGCCATGCGTCCCCACTTTCCCCTTTCACCAGCTACAACCCATGCACAAACACCTCTCCATCCTCCCTCCTTCCGCACACATGGTCGATTTCGCAAAAACAGAGGGAACTTTTCCTTCAAGCTGTACTTGCGATAATTTTCCTCGGTGGGACGACGGAGGCACTGCTTTTGTTTGCCTCAGCTCCCGCACCGCACGTGGGAGGAGCGTCCAGCGCTATGCACGGCCGAAGTTTCTTCCCCTTAAAACCGGTAGCGGTGTCGGCAATGAGCCCCTGATATTCACCATTGACATAAAGCTGGACGGCGCCCTCGTCGGTATTAACAAGAAACCCAAAGCGCGCGCCTGCCGAGGGAACTAACAACCGCCATAAACTCCTGACCTCCACACCATTCACCTCAACGGCGCATGTCAGGCAGTTAAAGAGGCAGCAATTAGCTTCGGACAGCCGGCTATTTAAAGAGCTGCTCGGCTGCGCTGCACGCAGCTCAACGTCCCCCAAGTTAACATTCGAAAGAAATGCATCTTCCGTACACACACCGACTTTGCACCTCGTATCGCTTGTTTGGATCTCATAGAAATACTTCCCATGTCCTGCGGGCATCTCTAAACCTCCAATGGCAGGTTGATATGATCCTAAACAACCAGAATGATACACGTGTGGACCGTCTAAAGTGTACGCCGGACCAGCGCGGACCCACTCAAACGTAACGCTATTGATTGAGTCCATACCGAAATTCTCAACTACCTTTATTCCCTCCGGTAATGCACCCCACCTTTTCCCTTCGTTTCTTCGCACTTCCTCACCAACCACTTAATCAAATTCAGAGAGGGTAAGCGACCAACAACCTCCACGTCTTCACTCGCGGAGACACAACGGCCTTTCAACTTTGCATTCAGACATGCCACAAAAAATAAGGGAGATACAAGGAGGAAAGAAGTAAGATGAATAAGTTATGTGAATGCATTTGGCAAGCATTGGATATGGGCCTGCGCGAGGGTCGACAGCAACAACAACAACGATGTCCAGCCACGTTCCTTTTCGACCATTTGGTCTTGAATTAAATAATAAATTGAAACAATAAAAACGAAAAAAAACATGAAGGAAGTGAGAAACCTAGGATACGAGACGACGAGAATACCAGGCAGCTGTCCGCCGCATCGTCACTTACTTCTTCTTTGTCTGCATCTTGCCCTTCGCCTTGCCACGAATCTTCTTGTTTCGGTTGCGGCGTTCCTTCACTGACTTACGAGCCGGAAGCTTCTTCTTACCCATACCCAGGCGAGCCTTACGGTAGTTGGGCTCAATGCGCTTCATGGCAGCAAGGTCATCATAGATAAGACCGAAACCAGTCGTTTTCCCGCCACCGAATTTCGTCTTGAAGCCAAAGACGGAAATTTGGTTCTCGTCAGCGACCTTGTAGAGCGACGCGAGGCGGTTGCGAATGAGTTTCGCGGGAACAGTGCCGCACCACCCGGGGTGGTTCACCTCAACAACGAATTGCTTGCGGTTCAGCAGTTTGTTCACCTTGAACTGCGAGGTTCGCACCGTCACCTCTGCCTTCTTCTTCTGGAAGACCATCGTTACCCACTACCTTGGTTGAAGACAGGCGGCCAAATGTGCGATAAAAATATTTTATGAAGAAATGGTGAAAAGCGTTGGGGAAAAGAACAAGGTTGAGTAAACCGTGATATTGGGGGGAAAGGAGCTCCAACGCGGTCGCTCTCCAAGGCTTCTTACGCACCACATTGCGCACGCGTCACAGGGCTCGACAGCCCATCACGCAAAGTGCACCAAGGGGAGGGAGCTGAGCCCAACCGCAGAAATAGAAATATGATAAAATTAAAAGAAAAATATACGAAAAAAGCCTTGCATCCAAGGAGTGTATGGTCTGTCCGCCGCATCGTCACTTACTTCTTCTTTGTCTGCATCTTGCCCTTCGCCTTGCCACGAATCTTCTTGTTTCGGTTGCGGCGTTCCTTCACTGACTTACGAGCCGGAAGCTTCTTCTTACCCATACCCAGGCGAGCCTTACGGTAGTTGGGCTCAATGCGCTTCATGGCAGCAAGGTCATCATAGATAAGACCGAAACCAGTCGTTTTCCCGCCACCGAATTTCGTCTTGAAGCCAAAGACGGAAATTTGGTTCTCGTCAGCGACCTTGTAGAGCGACGCGAGGCGGTTGCGAATGAGTTTCGCGGGAACAGTGCCGCACCACCCGGGGTGGTTCACCTCAACAACGAATTGCTTGCGGTTCAGCAGTTTGTTCACCTTGAACTGCGAGGTTCGCACCGTCACCTCTGCCTTCTTCTTCTGGAAGACCATCACTGCTATCCTGAACTGGGGGAGGTTTCGGCAAACATTGAAATATCAGAGTCGATATTCAAAGGGGGATAAAATCACAGATACATAAGAAACACCAACGATTAGTTAGCGACAATCATAATAGTTAGTAGGGCACATTACCAAAACAGAAAGAGGGGTCTAAAACAAACCGGTGGGAGAACTCGATTGAACATCGATAGTTTTCCTTGTTCGCATTCACTTCCATTTCTCTATCCATATTGTATTTCGTTTTCATAGTTCTAAACCGTCACACATTAACAATATTGTTTTTGTTTTCTACTGTTACATCTTGGTAAGCACAGACTTGTGTGCATAATCATCGGGTGGACAGTATCTGGTCCATGGTCCAACCGACACTTTAGCTTCGGCGGCCCAGTAAACCAGCTCCCATATCCTGCGTAATGGTGCGCACGGCCACATCGTTAAGTAATTTCTCCACCAAGTTCAGCAATGCGCTATTCTTCCACGGTGGCAGGACACCCTGATCCTTGCACGGGGTTCCTGCCGTTGTAGTGAGCCGTTGTGTGACTCCTGTAGTGGGAGGCATGGCCTCAGTTGCGCCTGCTGCGCCTGAACCGGGGTCACTTGACTTGTTCGCCCCATATGTCGATGATGGAGGATCCCTCACAAAAGAGTTGGAGGCCATAGACACCAACTCCCTGTATTGTGGAATCTCCTCTTTGATAGTCTCGGTGAATGCATTTCGAACCGGTGGGCAGTCGACAACAGTTCGCAACAGCCCTTCAAGCATCCTTCGCACAATTCTCACATTACCTCGAGTGAAATCTTTTATTGTTTGCTTGAGCCTATCTCCCACCAAAGATGCACTCTGAGGCCGTACGTAGTTCTCGTAGAGCGGGGGAAAGTACACCTGCCGGACCGCACACTCCCCGTAGAGCCGCTGGTACTCGTCGACGGGCATAATACGCGCCTGCACCAACACCTCAAGCGAGTGGGCCAAGACAGGTCCTTCATCTGCGCGTTTTTTTAGTGGTAGAGACATCGTGTTATGATCCGCAACACCAGAATGTAGAGCAGGTGCAGCTGCCGCGGAGAGCACACGAAGGCTCTGATACTCCGGCGGGGCCTCAATTACAGAGGGCCGCTTTTTACCCATGTAGGTGGCTCGACGCTTCGTGCAGGTGGGCCTCTCGAACCGCGTTTTCGTCTGTGGTTTGACGTCGAGCAACGGATCGGTATCATCTTCTTCATCGGCCTCTTCGTCCTCAGGAGCTGCTGCCGCTTCCACATACATTGGGCTCACACTCTTGTCCTCAATCAACGTCTCGTTGACTACACGGCAGAATATCGGGGCCTCGATAATTTGGCTGAGCTTGCCACATTGTAGCGCAAGAACGCACCGCACGCGCTGCCCAGGTCTCACCACGCCACTGTTCGGCGACACAGAAATTGTTGAGCTCCCCGGTTCTAGCGATGTAGCCCACGAAAAGCTGTATGAAAATGAGTTGTGCCTGTTTTCAACATAACAAATTCGGCGGTGCAGCGAGAAGCGGGGCACCGCACCAATACGCATGACGTCGATGGAAAGGGAAACTGGGCAAAGCCTTGAAGGCAGACGCAACGAGGGCGAAACGGGGATGGGCAGGAAGGCATCATTAATCATGTTACATGCTTCCCCAGTAGACGTCTTCTTTGGATGGTATCCGACACCGCAGAATCGCATACTGTATCCCTCACCATTCACGATCTGAAGGCCAACGTCAATCGTGTAGGTACGCACCTCGAGGGGGCGGAAATACCAATGGAGCTGGGTTGATCCGCCGGGGGGAATAACACCCTCTGGATTCATACACTGAAACACGGGAACACCGCAGTTGGCCGCACAAACCTGCTCAACAAGATCTTCCTGTACAACGTAAGTCATCGGATGCGACGAGGTGTTCTCAATTGTTGAGCTTTGCAACGGTGGCTCGACATCGCCGAGTGCTATGGGGTGTAACTGATAAACAGGTGGATGGTGAAAGGCGAGAGCGTGAGTGTTGTCCGCCACTGTGCGCCCCTCAAGGACCAGAAGAGCCTTCTTACCCTTGTCCAGCCGAAGCAAAACGGGCAAGCAGTGCGTGCCGACACTAACATGGCGGTACGTAATGGTGATAACGGCGTGGGAGTTCACGGGGATGGTCCCCTCTCGAGGAGAAATTTCCAACAAGCGGTTAGAAAGAATTTGCTGCACATCCTCCAACTCTTCATCTTCAACGAACCACGTCTCGTTCCCACCTTCGTGATCAATCGGGTACCAGAACCGGAACGGGGCTGCACACGATCCAGCATTCTCAACGCACAGCATAATCTCCTTATCATCATCATCCACACAACCTACGCCGACATCCATGTAAATTGGCTCAACGCCCTGTACATACTGCGGGAAGGCGAATGAGTCCCTCTCCACGTCCACGCTCTGTACAGGAGCAGCAAGCACGTTATTAATGCTATTAATAGCTAACTGGCACCACAACTGCGAGCGGTGCTGCTGTAACGAGCGTACGTCAGTGATCTGAACAGCCGGGCGTGTACCTTTCAAGCGAACCTCGCAATGTGGGTGCTGTTGAACCTCGTGCAGGTTTGTGGGGCAAGCAATACTACTCAAATCTACCCCCCTGCCGCCAACGAGTGTGTACAAGATACAGTCAGTCACGCCGGCCGGAGGCCGCAACGTAACAAGTACTACAGTGTGCGAGCGGGCGGCCAATGCTCCGCACCTGTTGTTACTGAGGTGAATCATTGGGGTGTCTTCACCCTCCCAATTCATCCTCCTTGTTTTCGTGAGCCACCTCACCTCATAGCATACTTCACACACACTGCTGTTGTATATGGTCCACTCAAATGTTTTCTCCTGTGCGGCTGGACCCTCGTGCTCAATCACCACCGGTTCAACCTCAACTACAGATTGACGACCTTCACCCGTAAAGGGGCAAGAGATGATGCGCTTGCCATCTCTTAAGCTCAGCTCTCTGGGTGTGTTGTTGCAACTGCTGCTTTGTGACTCCCGTTCCCGCCCGACCAAAGGATCAACAGCTCTCCGTGTTGCGTTTGAACTCGGCTGTGTTTCATCATGTGTCGAAATTGAGAATGTTATATGCCCCTCATACAACACAGGATCTTGGGGGCAGAAGGAAACAACCAAATTCATCCCCATCCCTGCTTGTAGGACGCCAACCGGTGGTTCCACAAACACTACACCCTGAAGTGGCTGTGAAGGAGATGACTCGAAGCTAATCGGTACGGTTGTTGGGTTCGTGATTCTCAACGACCGCTCCGTGACGCCTGTTACGCACGCGGGGCGCATTGTAATCATAGAGCTGTCCTCTACGAGAAGCTCTGGTCTAAACCCCTCACCGTGCAGCACTATGCGGAGCTCGTCTTTAGGACTATTGCTCAACTGAACGAGCATCTCTCCACGCATCCACGCCGCGCCTTTGGCACTAAAAGAAAGCATCAAAGGAACGCGACTACGTGCTGGTATTATGCCGTACGCGGGGTTGCACCCGAAAACTGAATTTGATCCATGGCCGCTAATGGCATCACTTCCGCAATCCTTCCCTTTCGACTCTTGGCTCTCCAGACGTAGGGCGACCGCGAAGGAAACAATCACACCTCCACGATTCTCCAGTTCAATAACCGTGTGCGTGGTGCCGTCAACAAGGCACTTAGGAAAGACGATGTGCTTCGGTGCCCCCACACAGGAAACAATGCTTCCAGCCTCCGCATCGGAGCACTGAATAATCTGTTGGCAGTGCACGGTAAAGTAATGAGGAGGAGTGAAACTTCCCTCCTCGATTAAAAGGAAGGACTGCATCTGCTTGTAGTTTACATAGCACTCAAGATGCTGGTCGCGGAGTGAAGTGCCTGCTGCCCGCGACCGAGTAACGGTGAAGGTGCAGTAAGAGTGAGGCAATATATCTTCTTGCATGGGCGTCACGCTGAAACTGCAGTCGGCGGGGAGGCACCAGTACGCCGTCGCCACCGTGTTGCTCCGGTTGTACACGTTCACATATTGAGGTTCGTTCCTTGAATCCACAAAAACTAATGCCTCTGTGCTCAACACGAAGGGGGCGCCGGTGGAGAAAGACGAGTTCCACCGAGCGAAACTAATACGGCCCCCGCTCTTTTTGCGACAACCTCCCGTCACCAACTCACTGGAGGTCGTCGGGTCACGATGAAGATCTCGCAGCATTGCCAAACTAGAGGTGGAAAGTAGATGCATCAACGTGTCGGGCACCTTGCCACCCCGCAGAACCTTCGAAAGGAGGAACAAATCCTGCGGTTCAGATGCCCCAAGGCCGACCTCGTGACGCCAAAAAAACTCCTCCACCTCCTTCAACCCGAACGACATGGGGCGGATGCTGTCATCGTACGCAGAGCCAAATAAGTCGACGAAAACAACGTGTCTCGTGAAGTTCATGATAATGTGCAATCGCCGTAGATAATTCATCGGGTATGTAGGACAGAACTCCACCCACATCCGCTGGGTGCCTTTAGCAGGGAGTTCTCCGGTCGTCGGTGTTACAACAAATGACGCGCCTGGAGAAACACCAAGAACATAGAAGTTCACAGACACGTCTGAGAGGTTCTTGATGTAAAAAGAACGCCGCAATGCCCGGCGGTGCTCATAAACAACGATGTTCTTTTCCATCCGGATGTCACCAAAGTTCATGGAAGTCACTGAAGCAACCACAGTGGGCGCAACCACAACACCGCGCAGCAGCAACGTAACCGTGTTCCCAGCGAGTGCTTTTACGCACAGCTTGTCAGAAAAGGCAGCACCCACCGACGTCGCAGCGAAGGTAACTTTGAACTTCTGTGCCTTCCCCCGCGGAATAACACCGGTCCGCGGTGCGGCAGTAAAGGGGCATGAGAAGTCCTCCCTTTCCACCTCCAAACTGAACACCGCGTCAACCACTGAGGGATTTTCGACATCAAACTCCATAGTGTGCACCTTACCAACGTATACGGTACCAAAATCTAACAAGAGACTCCTGCCATCCTGCAACAACTGCATCTCACGACCGCTGAGGCAGCTGTCGTCAGCGGTAGTTGAGCCGGTTACGGTGCTAGGCTCCTTCGACACGCGGATGAAGGGGTACTTGGCAACACCAGATATCTTTATTGTTGAGAGTAAAGAACCACACGCAGCCATTTTGCACACCGCCTGAGCAATCAAAACACACGCCTCCGACGGCGTGAAAGTTATGCACAGGTCCACTGTTTCATTTTCCCGAAGCTCCCCGCTTGTGGGTGTAATGCCGAAGGGCGCCGGCACCTCCCATTCGTACGAGACGGTGGTGGTACCCACGTTCTTCATGGCGACGATTTCCCTCGCAGTGGTAGCGGTTGGAACATAGCCAAAGTCATGGTGTGGAGGCACTTCGACCCTCGCCGTCGGTATTTTCCCTTCCAATTTCACGAAAAAGCTACCCCGACCAACGACAGTCACCTCAAACATGTCACAAATATCAACAAGCTCCGTTGGGCGGAAAGATACTTTAATATCGGTGGCCATGCCACTGCTGAGTGTAACCGGATCGGGGAAATCCATGATAAAAACTGTCTTTCGCAGCGGCAGTCGGTACACTATAGTTTGCTTTTTCATGTCTAAATTTCGTATCCGCAGCCTCTGGGTATATTCGCCACCTGGCTCCCAGTGGCGCCATAGGAGTCGACCAACGCAATCAACGCCGAGCGTTCGCTTCCGCTGCTCCCGGCCATCTGGCTCAAAAGACATTTGACAACTAAACAAAAGCACTACTGACTACGGTCCTGCACAGGGCAGAAATACAAAAACTCGCGCACCCTTCTCCGTCCCGTCTATGAATCCTGTGTATCTTCCCAGCAAGCGATCACAAAACGTAAAAAGAAAGGGGAAAAAATAGAGGCAAGTGACACACAATTTGCATTTTTCACTTCACCAAACCCAACGTAGAAGACAAGTCCAAAATGCGCAACGGAAGAAACCTGAATGTGCCCGCTTACACCACACGAGATGGCAGCTTCCGCATCCTTTTCCCCTCCGGGTTAGATGCTTGTGGAGAGAATGGAAAGGAAAGAACCGGCAAGAATTAAATAGCTACCCCTAATAACTTTGTATTCTGCGGCGCTCGGGTTGTACGTGGTAAAAAGATAAAACAAGTGCGTTGCAAACAATGGCAACGCAGAAAAGGGTCACAACGAAGAGGTGAACTCCGGTATTCGCTTGCCCCATAAACTCAAACAAACAAACAAGAAATAAAAGGAGATGGGGGAAACAGCGATAACAAGGTTAGTGACATAAGTAAATGGTGCAATAGAGGTCGACAATAAACCGAAAACCAGTGACAGAACTAATGAGGACCGTTATATTGTAGTAAAGCAGGAAGTATAAAGTGGTAGTATACGAAAAGCGGGGTGAAGAGAACAAAAGCAATGGTAGTCAGACACCTGGCCGCAATTTATAAAGTGAGAAAGTGGAAAACGGTGCATGTTATGCTCTGGAACCCCACTACTTCGGACGTCTACGAAGAGACGAGCAGCCACGAAGAACAATAGCGATAACCTTACCAAAGAAGGTGCAACATGGAAGCAATTGCCTCCTCACATAGCAGACCATACAATGATGTTTGCCGCGGATACCGCGGCAAACCATAGTACACAAGCACGTTGGAAAAAAAACGTTGGAAGTTTCCTCACTGAAGATACTTCGCACGCGCCAACAAAGCGAAGAATGCCAACACCATGTAAACCGCAACACTTGCTGCACACGCGACGATGTATTCCGGGAGTTCTTCCGGAAAATACCCCTGCAACCTTGCATACGTCGTGCCATCCGGAAAGCAGAAGGGCACCTTCGGCTCACACACGAACTTCAAACCATCAAATTCGTTCACCACAAGCCCCGCTAGGCCGTAGCGCACAAACGAAACATATTTGAGCCAACGCCAAAAGAATGGAAGGCTCTGAGTGCCCATCAAGACACCCCCCGAGGGTAGAAGCAAAAGCACAAGCACCAACGGTGCCACAATGTTCGCCACTTGTATGTTTCTCGACAAGCTCGAGAGGAACAAACAAAGAAAGTAGCTGTTCAGCACAACAAAGGTGCACGTACAGGAAAAGAGGAGGAACTTACCCACACCCTGTTGCAGACCCATCGTGAAGTACACTATAATGTCGAACAGGAGGTTTGTCACAACGGTTATCGGCACGTCCTGAACAATCTTCCCTATGTAGTACGCAAGCACACAATACATCCCGGCACGATGCTCTCTCACGAAAATAGCACGCTCCTCGATGAAAAGATTAAGGGTTGCTAGGCACGAAAGCGATGTATTCATGGTTACAAAAAATAGCGAGCCCATTCGATTCCGAATAGACAGCTGATCGTTACCCAACTGAAAGTACACAGAGCCGATCACTGTCCCGAAAAATGCCGCTGCAACGATACGGGCCACCGCCGCGCTGGAATCCCGTAGTTTGCTTAACACCGCACGCCACGCCACGACATAGATTTGTTTCGTGATGCCACGGTAATATGGTGACGGGTCTCCCCCTGGAAGACCATCATATCCATAACTGCACCTTTCGTTGATGGCACCAATCTCACGCTCCACCACGGCGAGCAGTGAAGTGTGGAAGGCGGTGACAATGCCGGAGCACGTTCGTGACATGGCTAAAGCACAGTTTTGACCTACACCACTTTTAAAAAACTCCTCACTTGGTGGCACAGCCACAGCGTCCAGCAAAACATCTGCTGGATTGTCCAGCTGCGGCGGCGCGACGCCTACACCCTCGAGGAATCGCATGACTGCACTCGCGGGCCCGAAGTACGCCTGCTCACCTGACCCGGTTAACAGCAGCAACTTGTCAAACAGCTGGAATATGCTTTTGCGTGGCTGATGAATTGAAAAGACAACAGCAACACCACCAGCTGCTATCTCCTTAAGGACAGTAAGGAGATGTTGGGCAGTAAAGGTGTCAAGGCCTGTGGTTGGTTCGTCAAGGAATAAAATGGATGGCTGGGACACCAGCTCCATGGCGATCGCGCAGCGCTTCTTTTCTCCCCCGCTGATTCCACGGACCATCTGCGACCCAATTCGTGAGTTCTGTACGTGATCGATGCCCAGAAGTCGCATGACACGCTGGATGTGTGTTTCCAGCACACTGCGTGTGAACGACGGCGGAGTGCGCAGCTGGGCGGCGTATGAAATGCTTTCTTTCACAGTCAAATAAGGCCAAAGCAGGTCTTCCTGCTGTACGTACGCACTGATGCGGCGAAACGATCCCAGGTGAATTGGGCGCCCCTGCAACAGCACCTCACCACCTATAGTCCCACTCTTTTGTCTTTGCGCCATTATGTCAAGAAGCGTCGACTTACCGGCACCAGACGGACCGAGCAAGGCAAGCAACTCACCACCTCTCACATAGCCCGAGATACCGCGTAAAATTTCTTTTGGCCTCCCTTTGTCACCTTGGACAGTGTATGTGATATTTCTAAACGTTAAGGCCACAGGCTTCTCTGGCCCCAATGAAGCGGGGTCTTCTTGATTTGGGCCCTTAACTAGAAAAGAGGTCTCCTCTTCTTCGGCATCTGTAAACTGTGTGAAACAAGGAGGGCTGCCATTGCCCTCCATTTGACCCGTCCTTACTGCTGGTGCAAAACTTCGAGCAAGTTAATGAAATGCATTCAAAAGTAGTGGGGCACAACTGAAGCGCAACAATCGTACTCACGGGACAGAGTGGTTGGACAATAAAGCGGAGGGAATGTTTGTGGGCACAAAAGTGCCACGAGCAGAAGCACCAGTATGAAGGGGGGACGACGATCAACCCCAAGTAAACATCCAAAACAGTGACAAAAACGATGTAAAATAGAAGAAAGGTAAAATAACTCCCGTAAACCTGCATGTCCATGTCTGGCAGCGGAAACGAAAAGGCGTTGCACGCAGCACGATGAAAAACAAAGGAAACAATGTCTCCCAGTTTTGTCTTGTCTTTATTGAAATGTAAAAGGAATCTCCGGATCGAAGTAAGATCAAAACGAATGGTATTTAAATAAAAGAAGAACACAAATTCCTGAAACACGCATGCGTGTACGTAAACGTAATGAGACGTAAGCTTCCCCCCCCATCATGCCACCAGTGTCAACGAGTAGGTCAAACTTCAGCGACGACAGCATAAGCGTTTAACCTCCTTATTATAAGGCCGGCATCCAGAAGCTGCTGAATCACCGAACTTAAACACATTCCAATATGATGTTCTCCACCCATTCGCTCAAAAAGACACCTCACAACCTCTTCAGGCACTGCTGAGCCATTACACGCCCGCTGTTCAGCCAACATCTGGCGCAACAGCGCAAGGCAAGCGACCTTTTTTCCTACCCTTTTTCGCTTGTGTGCACCAGCAGCGGAACGTGATGCGGGACCATAGACCGGTCCTTCCGATACGAAGTGATCTAGTGAGCTCAAACCAGCTGAGGTCGTGGCAACGGACACGGCTGGCTGGAGAATCGTGGATGAAGCTGAAGCAGCCGTATCCGCAGTCCACAGGTGATGTTTGTAACACAACCAGACCTCCTCCGCAAGGGTTTCGTTCCATCCAGCGACACAGGTACGACGACAATCGCCACTCTGAGCTTCAGCTTCAACATTGCAAATCCCGTTGAGTATGAGCCGTGCAATGTTTAACTCCCATAGCACTACCAAATGTGAGCCGAAGGTCTTTTCGCATTCGGTGACCCCGTATTGGCACCACTCAGAAAGACGGCTAAGGTAAAACGCTGTGAATTCGTTAACAGGAATGGCCGCCTCCAAGGATGCGGCACACGGCGCCTCCTTCACAATGATGTGAAGTGTTGCGCTGCTTAACGGTCCGTGGCACATCGAGACCCTGCTGCTACCTAACGAGGTAGAGCGAGACCGAGGTGCCGACTTCGACTGCGAGCGGGCCACGGAAGCAGCAATAACCTCATCGCCGACTAACGCAGCGTTCTGTAACAGCAAGTTGGCGGTGGTGCGAGCCACAACAGTAAACTGCGGTACGATAGCCGCGATGCCGAGGTTGTCATCATTGGAAGCAGCGGTAATCTGAGCACGGGTACGGACCACCCCACCACGCAGGGTGGCAGCCCCACCAGTACCGCTGCCGCCTCCACTGTTTACGGGACACAGGCCACATAGGAGGCCTCCCACATGATTCGTGAAAGCACCGCTGCCGTTGGCAGGCAACTCATCGATGACGAGTGAGTCCACCGCGGAAACCGCACCAGCCATAAGAAGTTGCTGATGCACGTGTGGGTACGCTGCAGTGATAGCCTGCGAAGCAACTGTGGATCGCTGCCCTCCGCGCATAACGTGGGCACCAACAAGTGTGGCGCAGGAGCCTAAAAAGTGAAGAAAAGCGCGCAAAAGCGCCGACTTCCCCGAACGCGAGGGACCGAGTAGTAACAAGTGAAGAGGCCGCCGACTGCGGCAACGAAGCGAACGATATATCGTGTGTGTGGCGACAAGAAGAAGCATCGACTTGCACAATTCTTGACCCGCAATCTCTGGAGCAAATGCTCTCGTAAGCTGTTTAAAAGTAAGCGGTGGCGTAGCCGACACAAGGGACAATGGGTCCCTAGTCACTTCGGCGGTTGCTAGCATTGGCCGCATCACCCACTCCACATCGCTACATCGTTCAGTGTTGTGAATAACGTAAGCAGTACTTCCATCATCCATACTGCTTGCATACATAACGGCGCATAGTACATCCCCCAGGCGCATCTGCGTACCAACATCACCATAGGCCCATGCGGAGAAATGCCGCATGCTGTCCAGCAGCTGTATGACGAAGTGTGTGCGGCTGCAGAGAGCAGGTTGAAGTCGCTCAGTTGATGATGACACAAAATCTGTACCACGCCAACCAAGCTGAACAATGTCCGTCGTAGTAGGCAGAAGACGCAACGCGACGACTCGTATGGGACGTCGATGCAGCACACCATGGATGTCAGAACCATGCGGCAACCTGGGAAAGGGCGAAGAGGAGGTCGCGCTGATTAGAAACGCACATTCCGAAAAACTATAAACATTTTCAAAGGAAGAAGCCAAGCACCGAAGGTAATACAGCGCTAGCGGTTCGTCCTGTAGATTCCAGACTCTCTTTTCCCAAGTAGCACACAACGATGGTGGTGCTGGCGGCCCGTCTTGCAACAAGTTGAGCAAATCTGTGTACGTTAATCCGCCAACACCAGAATTTTTCTTAGAAAAATCGTGCTGCTGAAGCCATTCCCTCACGTAGCGCATCCATTCTCCCGCCAAACAGTCAACTGCCATCAGTTAGCTTTACACGCCTTTACTTACACATCCTTGGGAAATTTAGACAGGAAGAGAAACGTGAGGATAACAGCAGACGCACAGTACATGCACCGGGGGGTTGGTGAGAAGCACCTGCAATGGAGCACCAGCAAGCGCAGTCTCCGCTATATCCTTCGTGAAAAATACGAGCAGCACGCACATTAACTTTCAAACACGTTCATTTGCTATACTACTGGTGGTTCAAGAGCAGCATACCAGACCTCG
Organism: Trypanosoma brucei gambiense DAL972; assembly: GCF_000210295.1. Taxonomy (NCBI): domain Eukaryota; phylum Euglenozoa; class Kinetoplastea; order Trypanosomatida; family Trypanosomatidae; genus Trypanosoma; species Trypanosoma brucei. Next base: position 1,800,391 of record NC_026743.1, read on the forward strand.
CAACGGCGTACCGCAGGTTGACGTCCCAGGCGTAGAAGGAGAAAAATTACTCGGCGTGGAGCAGATCAAAAGGAGGAGTCACAGCCCTGTTTTTCGCCCAAATGAGGTATTCAATGGCCCCTTATGCGGAATGTTGCTCTTACTCCTCCCTTCACCACTCGGACGTTTACGTGCAGGATGGGGGTGTTCTACAAGCCGTCCCCACTAGTGAATACCCCCTTTTCCCCTTCCCCCGGAGAGAAGCAGCAGAACAGTAACCTCAAACTGCCGTTCCAGCCCCCGCTAGTACCATTAAAGTGGAGCGTACAGGTGTCATACGATCCCCTCTCCTTTGGTGCTACCACCTACGCCTGACGTCCATTTGAAGCAGGACATGCTCTGCAAAATGCTGGATGCGTCTCCATGGCGCAACGCATGCGTATCGGGTGCCATTATGAGAGGTCAGTGCCACCGGTACCCGTCGCTGCCACTTTTCCCCACCGGCCCTACCCTCGAACGGCTATAGGGGTGTAATACCCCACTCTGTTCGGTGCTTCCGCATTGCCTCACAAAAGGTCTTTGTGTACACCGATTCGTAAACCTCACCAGCAACTTCGCTCAGAGCCTGCCGGTAGGCTTCATTGCGCAACGCTTTTACTCGCAGCTCGTAATCCAGTGATGCCATCAGCAGTTCCTGGCCGGCACCGTCACCGTCACTGTCACTATTGCTACCACAAGGTTGCGGCGTAATACCTAGCATTTTCTTTCCTCCTGTCTTCACTACGGCGACCGATGAGAAAGCGGAAACAGGAAAAGTTAGTAATAAATGACGTTATCCTGTTTGCATGCGGGCACATAGGGAGCCTTGGTCGCAACGACGGACACAACAAAATGAAAGAGGCGAGCACTATCAGAACACAAGGGGGGCGGCGCCCACGTTGTTGGGAACTGCACGTGAGCACCAACACTCGATAGGAGGGATTCCCTGTGCCTAATCCTATTGTTTCTGTCTTCACCGAGCTAAGGTCCTCTCAGCATCTGCCCCAAAGTTGAAAAAAAAAAAGGGGGTACACGCATGCAGACCCCGACAAAGTGGCCTGGCAACACGAAGCCGACGCCACATCGCAGTTAGATGTGGACTCACTTCACGCGCAATGCTCGCGCTCGCCGTGATAAACGCAAAGCTTTCAGTACAAGCTCCCGTAGACATCACAACATCGTGCTCACGTTCAGTGTCTGCATACACGTGAGAGTCACCTAAAACATCAACGTCTGAATACAGAAAAAAAAAAAGGCAGCCACCTCCCTCCACAAGAAAATGCTACCCGCCACAACAGCGGAATGGCCCGAACGAACGGAGCGCCGTGTACTGTCCAAGCAGAAAATGCCAGGGCGGCTCAACAGCACTCACAACTCGTACGCCGTTGCAAAGAAATCTTACTTCCCTACAGCTGCCTGCCCACCAAAGCGAGAAGAACGCGCGTTAGCACGGGAGCCAGCCGAGTTGTAAAACGTTCGTGGGCCCGCCACTGTACGCGGGGCCTTCTGTCGCGCCTTCTCCCTCATAGCATTGACATGCACGGCGCGATGCGTTGGTAGGTTACCGTCGTAGTTCAGCCAATCCAGCACATGCCTCGTACGGTGCCGGATTTTCGGCTCGATCTGTTCAGGTTCAAATTCCCAGCGTACCAAATGGCTCGCACGTTCATCTGGTGTATCACCGAACCACTGGTAGTCAACACGTACGTACTGATTTTGCAGCGGCCTTTCGTTTAGCACGCGCGTTGCCGTCACAGGGTCCGCGACCGAGGCGCCCAGTGCCTCGCAGCCCTGAACAACCTCAGCAAGCAGCTGTTCCACGGCAGTGTGAGCAGGTGTTCCCTCAACTGGAGCTACGGGTAGAATGCGAGGCTTCTGCCCGTTATCAAGAGAGTGCAAAACCACCCATGGGGTTTCGCTATATTCCAACAGCATCTCTGCTTCCGTATACACCTGCGAGTTGTGGAACGTAATAGGGATAAGGAACTCACGTGCGAAGGACCGTGCGATCTCCGCGGCAAGTTTCCCTCGAGCGGTACTCTGCCGTTGTGCATAGTAGACGTATATTGACTTGGTGAAAGGATGGACCTTAACAACACGCTCTAGTAGTAGTGCATAAGGCCATATTACCTCCGCAGCTTCATTTCCGAACTGCCGTTTTGGCTTCGGTAAACCCTTGAACGGCTCTAGCTGATCCCACTCATCACGCATTTGCAACTCCCACCGACGGATAAATTTGTACTGGGCGGCCTCTCGCTCACTTGTTTGTCTCTTTCCTGGTCCCCGATGCAGCCCAGTTGGTCGGCGGCTGGTCGAGGTCGGCACATCCTGAAGCTGCTCAAGTCCAAAAAGAGTACATGTCGTCGAGAAGCCTCGAACAACGTGGAGGGGCCGGCAACAGGAGCTGGTCACCGCACGTCGCGTTAGAGACAACCCGGGAACAAGCATATATTTACTTGTGCAATTAACATTTTATTGTTCAAATGAGAAGGGTTGGGTGAGAACGATGGGGGGAAGAATATGGCCGGGGAGAAGCTAACACCAGGTGGAATAGTTGATACGCAGAATCGTTAAAACATGCGCAAAAATGGGGGGAGGAAGCACTTGATGTCACGATGAACCTTTCTTGGGTAGGCCATAGGATGGTAAACATCAACTCTATTCTTACCCAGTCGTCTTCGACAATAACCAACGTACATAAACGACAACACTCAAAGGGACATGACAAATCATACCCAAATGCAGCATACACACGCCACCACGACCACTTTACCATCAGCTACCCTCTTTGTGGAAATCGGGTGCACTAAATGCTTAGCGTGTGCGTACCGTCGCTATGCGCTGATGCCTTGACTGGTTCAGCACACGTGGGCAGCCATCACGGTCCTTCTCCAGGGCAACGCAGTACTGGCAATAATAAGCCACTTCTGTTGGTTTGCTTGCGTTACACATTACGCAACGCTCGTCTCCCTCGCGGCCAAAACCACAGTCACTACAGATACGGACTTCCCGCATGGTTGGCAACACTTCGTCGAACTGAAGATCACATATAACACACCGACCTTCGTGTTGCTGACATACATACCCTATATCCACACCTGGCAACTTGCGGCACATCTGCTGCTCCTGCTTGGAGTGGCGAAGCATGGCGACGGAGAGCTACAGTGGTGCACCGAATCCCTTGTATACACAGTTCTTCGAAGGCTACAGAGCTACAAACCGGAAAAAAGACGTTGAGAGATGAACAAATACCCCCACCTACGCAGGCGAATTTACACAAACTATGAAAAAACTTGGAGATTTAACATGAAAAGTCACTCAGGCGGAGCGTACATGGAATTAAAGGCACTAGGAAAATAGGGAAGAGGAGGCTGGGAAACGAGAGAAAAGAATGAAGGCCTCCGCATACATCCTGTTCTCGATAGCAACACTGCGACGTGTGCGTTGGAAGCGCCTTTGAGCGTGCAAGGTTTATCTTACCCGAGTACCGGCAAGGGAAGCTAGCACACCCACACGCCCCCTTACCTGGGGAAAGGGGGTATCTGTTTTAAAAACAACCAAAATAACGAACGCCGTAACACACCTTCGCGCACGCGCGCACAACGCATTTGCACAAGCCAACCATGACCAACCCGCAGGCACTTCAGCTAGAGTCCCTCTGCCGTTTCCTCCCCCGACCGCCACTCCTGGTGGAGACGACCGTACCAGCCTCACGGCCGCCCCCATCAATATTTGTTGCCTCCACCGCCGATCTCTCTCCTAACCCCCCTCCGACACTCAATTCGCCACCGCTTTTGTATCGTGTGGCCGCTGTTACCCCCCTCTGCCTAACTACTACTGGAACGGCTGCAATAGGCGTATCGGTGAACTCATCCGAATGAACAGACGCAATCACCGCCTCCCTAGTCGACGACGCTGCAGACCGAACAGACGGCACGCCCGGCGTGAAAGCGACCTCATCGGCAAATGTAACACCGTAGCCCAGAGCGGTCTCCACTGCAGGACTTGAAGAAATGGCCACAGGGCGGGATGGTGCATGACCCCCGACAGGGAATAAGCTTTGGTAAACAGGTGTTTGCACGCCAACACTCCGCCCGGCATATGGCAACTCCCGCGGCCGCCGCCCCGCTGCGCATCCTCATCACCAACACCGCGGTGGCGTATATTAGCTCGAAAGTCATAAAACAGTTCAACGGGAAACAGTGCATTTTCTTGGTGAAAAACATACTGGCGGCACGTGGGGCAGCGTGCTGCCCGCATTAACCATCTGCGCAGACAGCGACTGTGGAAAATATGCCCACACCGCAGCTGCCGTCCACGTGCTGAGTCAGTGACAGGATCAAAGCAGATCACACAGTCCGCCGCAGTACCAACCTCCGGGAAAGAGTCCACAACGTGTCGGAAGCGAAACAGGATCGAGGCCGCATACAGGACATCAAGGAAGGGTGCCAGTACCACAACATGTACTAAAATTCCGGTAAAATTTGGCAGGTGTTCACCAGACACAACCAGCAAGATCAAAGAGCAGCAGATACGGATGGACAGACCCACCTCCTCCATGGGGTCGAAGTCCACACTTCCAGCCCGTCCCGTCAAAACGTTAGATGTGTGCCATGCGTGCAAAGTGGCAAACAATAATAGTTTCAGGAGTCCAGTGGTAAGTGCAGCAGTCCACATGATAACCGCAAATTGCGCTAACGACCCCATGGAGCTTTCCTCCCTTGGAGAAGTTACGTGGAAAGACCACAGTAGAGCAGTACAAAAGAGAGCAAACCCGCACAAAGTGCAACTCACCACGCGAAACTTCAGGTCCCGCCGACGGGGCCACATTTCCAACTGCTGCTCCAGAAATGCTACACAACCAGAGGCAACCCCGCCTAGTAGTAGAGAGTCACGCCACGCTAGAGTTACAGAAACACCAGCGCTGAATGTCAGTAAGAGAGGGTAAAACAAGGCCATGAAGACAGTCTTGCGCAAGGGAGTACCGGAAGAACTTGGGTTAACCAGCTGCCCATGCGCATTAGCTTCGCAAAGACCGCAGACCCGCTCCACAAGAAGCATTGTGGACCACGACGCTGAAATCACTGCTGTCATCACAGCTAACCAAACAGCAGCGACAACGGTTTGCGGAAGGCGCAGAAGGAGGTTCCACTGCGCCACAACGGCCACACCCAGCAAGATGAACAATACTTGAAGCGGTGTCATCTCACGCACACTGAACCTCTATGTTCTGCTATTCACTACTATTCTCCCTTTTTTCTTCACCAAAAATGTCGCGGCAATATTACCCGAATGCACCTCGTGCGGAAAGCGCCCACCAACTCCTACAACCACAGAGAGCTATGGAAGCAAAGGGACAGCGACTAAACGTGTTTTTTTTTAAAAAAAAAAAAGGGGGCGATAAGAAGCGAGAGCGGAAAGGTAATGATACCTGTGTGGCATTTCTCGGGTGATGACACAGGAGCGCAAGGGTTAGCGAAACCAAAGCTAATCAAGGATAGGAACGAGGAAAACAGAATGCACCACTCTCCTTTCCTGCGTGCAAAACGGACGGAGGGCGACAACGAACGCAAAGTCACAACACGTCACGTAACGAGACGCCATTCTCCACACTTTTTTTTTACGAAACGCCGACGTTATTTTCCTACGCTAATTGCCCTTCCCTTTTTTTTTAAAAAAAAATCCCTCAACATTTTTCCCCTATTTTTCGTCAGGCACTTGGCAACCAGCCTCCGGCTTCCTCCGTCTCCTCAGCTTCCGTCTGTCTCCACCACGCACGTACGGAAACATAGAAACAGAGAGGGGGGATGACAAATTGCCCCTACGATTGTTCACATCCGCCTGTTACCCCGGAGGGATTTTGTTAATTGAAAGGATCCTTATTATTGTCTCATATGATTCATCCCCACGCGCTTATACGTATACGTGAGCAGGGGGTCTGTGTCAACACATCTGCTGTTTACTGCAACTCGTATTGACTTCCCCCCCCCTTCCTTCGGGGCACACTTGCACACCATTTCCCCTCCTCCTTTCTTGTTGCCTCACTCACGCTTCATCGATAAAACACGGTGCAAGACGTTAGAAAACTCCCAACTCAATCGTTCTTTTCCTCCTCCCCCTGGACTTACAAACTCCTTTCGATCTTTTCTTTGAATACGTTCATCAGTTAATTTGAAATGCCTTACCTCTCCCACCCCACCCCGGCGGCATATGAAGAATAAAAATAAAAAATACCCCCTTCTCTCGCTCATCCCGCTCAGCATGCATTGCTTATACCACCGTGGATTAAACATGCACGAGGTAAAAAACCTTTCTGAATCTTCTTTATCTGTGGCCCAGCCCACTTACTTCCGTACTTCGCACAAACAACGAGTATAAAATATGTAACAAATATACATATATCACGTGTGTGGTTTCTTCCTGTTTCTTTTATCTTGTTTTCGTATCGTTACTGCATTTTTACCGCTTGAATTTGCTTAGCTATGTGACGTATGTGAAGGGAGGAGATGGAATGGGATGCAGACGTTAAGGTTCTGCTACCAACAGAACCGCCTCCTTTCAAGTGACACCCGCAGCATCACGCGGCGAGTTTGCATGCCAGCGCCGCTGCCTCCTCAAAGTTCTGTGCGGGATGCAGGGGGAGGCCGCTTTCCTTCAAGATACGCTTGCCTTCTTCTTCCTTGCTGCCGCTTAGTCGCACAACAACAGGCACCTCCCGCACCCCCTTTGACTTCAGCATTCGAGACGCCGCAACGATACCCTCGGCAATGGTGTCGCAGCGCATGATGCCACCGAAGATGTTCACGAGGATGCTGCGAACCGCCTCGTCACCAGTAATAATTTCAAACGCTGCGACAATCTGCTCTTTTGTCGCGCTCCCACCGACATCAAGGAAGTTTGCAGGCTTGCCGCCACCGTGGGAGATGAGGTCCATTGTGGCCATGGCAAGGCCAGCACCGTTTACGAGGCAACCAACGTTGCCGTCGAGGGCGATATAGTTTAAGTCATACTTTTTGGCTACCACCTCTTTGGGGTCGATCTGCGTGGCGTCAGCGAGGGCAAAGATGTCATGCTGGCGGAACTCTGCGTTATCATCAAACGACAACTTAGCATCAATGCACATCACATCGCCATTTTCCAGCTCCACTAGGGGGTTAATCTCCACCATCGTGCAATCCTTTGACTTGCCAACGTTATACAGTGCCTTTATTTGCTCGGCAGCATTTTCAGCGGCGCGTCCCGTGAAGCCCAGTTCGTGTGCGAAGGTAAGGCAGTTGTCGTGGTTAATTCCCTCTTGGACGTTAATGCGCATCTTCTTGATCTTATCCGGCTGTTTCTGTGCAAGCTCCTCAATGCCCATACCTCCCTCTGCACTGCCAATGAAGACAGGTGAGGCGGTTTTGCGGTCGAGGAGCAGTGCCAGATACAACTCACGCTTAATTCCAGAAATCGCCTCAGTGACGTAGAGCCTGCTCACCTTCTGTCCCTTCGGTCCAGTCTGCTTCGTTACGAGAGTATTATTCAGCATACGGCGAGCGCATGCGAGCGCCTCCGCCGCATCCTTGCACACATGCACACCACCCTTGAAACCGTCAACGAAGGTACCCATGCCGCGACCTCCTGCGAGAATCTGTGACTTGACGACTTTCTTATCTCCTTTGATCTTCCCGAGTGCCGCCTCCACTTCCTCAATACTGGAGCACGCAACACCAAACTCCGTCTTGCATCCACCCTCCTTCAGCAGGGCCTTTGATTGGTACTCGTGAATGTTGAGGTAGCGGCACTGCGTCAGCGCAGCCTTCGTGGGAAGGCAGACACGACCAATGCGAGTAAACATACTCGTTACTGTAATGTGGCTTTGTAGTTTATACGATACCCTCAGCGAAATAAATAAATAAAAGTAACTTCTCCGCTCCCTTTCTGGACCTTTTTTCGTGGCTAGCGCAACCTCTGCCGTTTGGTTTGTGGAGACGGAAAGAAAGAAAGAGGGGAGAAAAATGAAGGGTGAAGGAGAAGAAATCACCGAAAAAGTACCTGTCCGCCTCCGAGATCCCGGCCGGAGGCTACGGAAGCAAAACGAACGGTCCGTGTTACAGGTCATAACAAGAAATTAATCCGCCTAGCAGCAACGAATAGTCGATTCAAGCACTCAACGAGAACTTAGTATGATAACACAAGCTTACATCGCTTTTACCCGCTTTTGTATTGTTTCTCAATGATAAAGCGAACGACGGTCCTCTTCGGCAACCAACAGCTGAGGCGGTGACCCCTACCACGGTATCAAGTCACGCAACAACACTCATCGGTGCTGAGCACAAAAGGAAATAAGTCAGAATCACGTGGCAGGGGGTTACCGCGCGTGGAAAAAAAAAAACGAACATGCTACTAGGTGGGATTTAAATGGTTAGTACAAGTGCTCTCCCGTCACCATGACGAACGCAGCGCATCGGTACACGCAAAGCCAGGCATAACCTACCTCTGCACAGAAAAGAAACAACCATGACCTCAGGCATACACTTTGCCACATCCTTCCTCATTGTGCCATGTGCTGCAGTGCTGCGAAAGAGGGGAGATTAGTTAATGAAAACAGGGATTCTATGTAGTGCGTGCTAAAGACTTTCCCTTCCACTCGCTGTCCTCGATCCTCCTTCACACTGGCATCCGCCAACAGAGTGATTACCGTCGCGGGAAAAGGACAGTTTGTTATTGACACATATGAATGGAAGGAAGCCGTTCTAACAATAAAAATGAGAATAATTGGTGTGTATTCCGGGTGCTGGTGATCTCACTGATTTCTCGACTGTCACACTGGCAGAAACCAGTAACACGAAGCGGTGTATGCTGGCACAGAAAACCTCACCCAAAAAAAAACAAGGCGCACAGGCCCGCTCCACGCCAAGAAGACAAAGCACGGCAAAGCGCAGGTGTACGGACAGAGTTGATTCTCAGTCAGAAGAACATCCAGCGGCCACGCCGCTCAGCCTATCAAACGACGTGATGAGGAAGGAGCCTCAGCCGTGGCCCAGCGGAGCGCTAACCTCCTCTGTACATGCAGAGATATGGGGGTAACTAAATTGCACCGTTGCTACACCGAGGCAACGCGTGGCGAAACAAGCTATCCGTTTGTCCTCTGAGAAGAATGCACCCCCGACAACCCATTACGCGGCCCAAACAACACTGATGGCGAGAAAGGAGGAGCGTTAAGTTTGAGGTGGATCAGGAACCAAAGGACTCGTGGTCGGTACCAGTAGGCCGTACCGTTAAATACACATGGCATAAACGGCTTAATGCGTGTCCCCCCTTCACACGCTCGAAAAACCTCTACGAGCTGTCGTAATCGCTGCCCTCACTTTCCTCAACCTCCTCTGAGGCGCATGAGTCTTCCTCATCACTTCCCTCTTCATCACTTTCCTCGTCCTCCCCTTGCTCGCTGCTGTCTACATCGTCAGCTCCGCGGGCTTCGGTGTTGTTCTCCACGCGGCGGTATTTCGCTCTAAGCTCCTCCAGAGGCACATCTTTCTCCGCCTCGAGGCCGCGGAGGACTTCGTCGAGGTCCTCCTTGTTCCGTTTTTCTGCACGACGCAGTGTTGATTCGTCGTCCTTAAAGCTGCGGGATGGGATGTAAGCCTCGTCGTCGTCCACAACGAGTCCCGACTGCCGTGCAAGGTCAAGGTAAGTTTTACGAAATGACATTGCCTCCTGATACCACGTGCTGCCCTTCGCATTGTACTCCAAAGCGTTCGTAATCATGCGAGCGACGTCGTTCTGTACGTCCACGTCAGTTGCATAAGTGCCCTTTTCAATCCCATCGCGTATGGAAGAGAGGTCAACAGGACGCTTTATCACAGTGTGGTAGTCCGGCAGTTCTTCGGCACTAACTGGGTGATGAAACATTCCAAGCTTGTCAAGATCCCACAGACGGGATACAAAAACAAGACAGCCATTCTTGTTAAAAGAAGTATCTCGCTCGTTCTTGCTCATTGCTCTAACGCAGATGTTCGGCGCCGCCCGAGCTCGCTCACCCTCCTCCTTCCCACCCTCGCGTCTGTATGCGAATCTTCGCCGCGACCGCTATTGTTTGGTACCCGGCGACTCCGAGATTAAAACTAAAAATTATATATTGAGCTTGAGCTGCCGCCCCACGTGTCCAATGTTCAACTTAATAGACGACTATACAGACGTGGATACGCAAATGTACGTGTGAAGAAACGAAGAAAAAAATTTCCACATGCATGTCACACACAGATGTTTATGTACAGACTTTCGCCCAACTAACATATCATGAGCGTTTCGCTGGAAGGAAGTGGAAACAAGAACGATATTTGTCGTTGGGAAGTTTTCCTCTAGGTTCACCCACCACGCATGCGGCTGGAACGAAAGAAAACACAAGACCGTGACCAACTTTCCCTTTAAATCACTGCCACTTCTCACTGGTGACACGCTCTCCATTTCGCCGTGTTAGTGACCAATACCTCCCTTTCATTGTCAAATCCCGAAAATCGTGCAGCCTCCCGCGGGCTGCAGTTGCCTGCTGATAGGCGCTGAATTCCTCGCCCAACCCACTGAATCCACAGGGTTCGAATTGTTGATCCACTAGAGAAGTGTCACCTTTCCTCTGTTCAGGATCCCCGGAGGGAATGAAAGCACCAATGTTCTTGTCACAAAAAGTTTTGTCCAATGTGAAAGTCTCCAACCTCCGTTGAGCTTCACGCATATCTTTACAGCGTTGTTTCTTTTGGAACACTACCTTGCACATGAGTTCTACCGCACACTTGAATCCAGCCTGTGGATGTTCAGCGCCCAGTGCAATACCCAATGCTGCGGACACGGGGAAAACGGGAAGCTGGACTCTTCTCTGCAGTTCCTCAGCCTTTTCCTTTAAAAAGTTTCCCTTGGTGTCCTTATACATATCCATCTTGTTAGCGAAAATCATCATCGCTCTGCTACTTAACCCCGGTAGGTAATACTCTAATTCCCTGCGCAGAGTCTCCACAGCCTCCCACGGTTCTAGAGGTTTTGTGGAGGACGAAGGATTGTACGACTCAGCCATATCTATAACGTACGCTAATGATTGTGTCCGCTCAGCATGACGCAGAAACTTATGCCCAAGCCCACGGTTTTCAAAGGCACCTTCAATGAGTCCAGGTAAGTCCGCCACCCTACATGTATTACCGTAAAGGTCATAAATAAAACCAACGTATGGCCTCTTCGTAGTGAATGCATACGGTGCAATCGTAGGTTTGCTGCTACTTATGGCTGAAAGAATGGACGATTTTCCTGCATTTGGGTACCCGACGAGACCCACATCCGCGAGCGATTTAAGTTCAAGTTGTGCGAGCATAGTGTTTCCGGGGAGGCCGCGAGTCGACTCAGTGGGAGAGTGGTGCCACTTGTTGGCAAAAGCTGCGTTCCCCTTCCCACCCTGACCACCTTGAAGAAGTAGCAGCTCTACGCCATCCTCGTCCACATCATACACAACCTCGTTGGTGTCGACATCAACAACGGTCGTACCAACGGGTAGCTCAAGGAGAAGATCCTTGCCCTTTTTACCATGTGCCGTTCGAGCGAAACCAACGCTGCCGGGTGCAGCACTGATTTGGGTTCCCATAGCCTTGATGTGCGAGAGATCATTTACTTTTTTACTGCCCTTTAGCATTACATTCCCACCCCTCCCGCCATTCCCACCCCCGGGGCCGGCGAACTCGTTCCCGTGTTCATGCGACATGACACTAGCACCGTCACCTCCGGCGCCACTGGAAATCAGTAGCTTCACTGCATCCACAAAAGGATGCGAACTACACTTGCTCATGCGACGCAGGCAGGGTTGAAGCATCGGATTTGTGACAGTATTGTCGATGTCCACGTACCGTAGGGTGCAGGCTGTCGGTGGAAGGAAGTAAAAGAGAAAAGAATGAAGTAGGCATTTGTAACAAGCAATATACCAACAAAGCAAAACGCACGAAGCGGTGAAGGGGAAAGGAGTGCGGAAACTCCCGCGGCAAAAAAACAACCTTACAAGTGCCACCGTTACGCTGCCCACAGCTTGTGGCGAAGCCTTCGTGTATTTTAATCATTCATGGGCTCCTTTTAATTCATCACTTAAAAAAAGACGACGGGGGGGTACGATGATCCTTGTGCGGCTACAGGTACAGCGACGACGCGAAGACAATATCCCTCTTGATGAGCTGAATACCCTTCAGGAATTTGTCGTGCAGCTCCATACACCCAATGGCTGGAGACCGCGCTGCACCTGCCATCTGACGCAACTGCTCCTCAAGGCGACGCATCATACGAACGATATCCCCTTCGTAGGCATTAGTTTTGGTCACAATGTCCGAAAACTTTGCTCCTTTTGCCCACAAATAAGTAACTTCCATGAGCGAAGGCATCGTCTTTTCAACACTTGTATTTTCCTGTGTAATACCGCTTTCAATGCTCAGTGTCGCTATGCGGTTGACGATCTCGTTAAGGTCATTTAAAGGTTGTCTGAACTCTTCAGGTAGCGAGAAACCATCGGGAGTTCGGTGGACATTCACCAAACAAGACATCAGTGCAACAATCATTTCAGTCTCCATAGAGTTTAGTACACCTTTGAAGAGCAACTCCGTGAGAAGTAGCTCGTTCTCATCCGACGTCGTGATCTCACATGCCACGCGTGCTTTGCGCAAAATAATGTTATCCTTGTCGATATAATCCAACCGCCGCAGCACACGCATCATCTTCTTAAGCTCATCAGAGAATATAGCCTGTGTTACCTGGTCAAGCTCCTGTTTGATGGCGTCCAGTTCCCTCTCAAGACTAGCACGCTTTTTGAAAGACTCGTAATCGGCTTCTAACGCTTCTGTTGGGTTGCACACAAGTTCACATTTTTGTACCTGCTTCTCTATGTTTCCCAACTGCTCACATAACTTTTTAAACTTCGGGTCCTTCACTCCCAACTCCTCGCTTGTGAGTAGCGGGACATCATCCCCATGGTTTTTGTATAATTTCTCCAAACTTTGTATCACCTCTGCACGGCTTGATGCCGAGTCAAGGTCGGCTGGGAGATTTACCCGGAAGCGGGAGACAGCCTCGATGTCGGTAAAATCAAACGTTACGGTGTACAAATCCACCGTATTGATAGTGTGGTCCTTGACGTGGCATGGCACCAGCTGAGTCGGTTGCGATGGATCAGCCTTGCGGCAAATAACCAAAGCATCCACAGAAAAAGAGGACGGGTCCTTCTCGTCAGCATTAGAAGTTTTTGCTCGAGATGAACGGCAGATACCCCAGTTAAACAAGGCTCCGTCTGTCGAACGTCGAATACGGAGGAGTCGGCCAGTATTGGTGAATCTTCTGATAAAAACAGGCTGTTTCAGAAAGTCGCCAATTTGCTTACGCTTCTTTTCGAGTTGCTCCTGGCAGTGGGCGTATTGACGGAACATTTCCTCGTGCTCCACACAAATCGAAGTGATATCCTTCGTCAACTCTTCTGCCTTCATCTCCAGCGCCGGCCGGTTACGTAGTCGCTGAAACTGAGCGAAACTGCGCCGCATCATAAACTCTGGGTCTACATCCTCCACGCGAAGCAAGTTGAGCACCATATTGTACGTGAGGTGAAAACTGCTATTTAGCACGTCAGCACCTCCACCGGTGACCTGCTTCAGAATCTCCGGTTCCACTGCTTCGTCAACCATCGCTATAACAACGCCCACACGATCCAAACCGCGGCGCCCCGCACGACCGGACATTTGGATGTATTCACCACCTGTGAGGTACCGGTTTGTCTCCCCATCAAACTTTTTAACGGAAGTGAAGACAACTGTGCGGGCGGGCATGTTTAGCCCCATCGAAAAAGTTTCAGTGGAGAACAGCACCTTTACAAGGCCCGCCTGAAAAAGTATTTCCACGACCTCCTTCAAAATCGGCAACAAACCTGAGTGATGAATCCCAACACCACGTTTCAGCAGCGGCAGTAGGTGTTCAATCGCTGGGAGTTTCCTGTCCTCAGTCGCAAGGCACTCCATCGCATTGTTGAACACCTCCGTAACAAGCGCATCCTCTTCCGTATTATTAAAATTTAGCTTGGAAAGGGCTAGCGCGTTACGCTCACATTCAGCTTTCGCAAATGAAAAAACAATAATAGGGTACATGTTGCGGTTCATCACGAGCTTGATAATCTCCATAATGGGCTCTGTTGACTTCCGCATTGACCTTTGCTTCCCACGCGAAGCGGCCGCAACCTCTGTTGACTCCGCACCATTGGCATCACCACCTTTATTACCAGCACCAACTGATGCCATAGCACGCCTGAAATTGTCTTCACGAAATTTTCCGAGCTCGTCGACAATTAGAAATATACCATCGGCACCACATGGATACACGTAGTGATGCAGCGGGACGGGCCGATAATCAGTGTGAATTACATGAACCTTGGTGCCGGGGTGAATACTCTCGACCCATTCCGCAAACTCCCTGGCATTTGGAATAGTTGCCGAAAGGAAAACGTACTGGCAGCCCTCGGGCAACAAACTTATAGTCTCCTCCCACACCACCCCGCGTGACTTGTCCCTCATGTAGTGTACCTCGTCGAATACAACACACCCAACCTCACGAAGCATCTCAGTTCCGCGGTACAGCATACTGCGCAGAATCTCTGTGGTCATGACTAAGCAGTCCGAATCTACTTTTATGGTTGTATCGCCCGTCATAAGCCCGACGGAGTCAAACTTGTCTGTGAATTCTCTGAACTTCTGATTGCTGAGCGCCTTGATAGGTGAAGTGTAAATAACTCGCTTTTTCTCCCGCACTGCTTTGGCGATGGCGTAAAGCGCCACTGTCGTCTTTCCAGCGGAGGTATGGGCAGACACAAGAACACTGTCGCCGTTCTCAAGTGCATTTATGCTATCCCTCTGGAACGCGTCCAACTCGTACGGAAACGTCATGGCGGGAACGGTCTCGTGCCGGCATCGCTTCACACACGGCTCACCATCCACGGGTATGTCATCCTGCATATTCCTTGGTATTCCTTCCTGTGAGTGCTATTAGATCGGGAGGGTAAAATTTAAATAAGACAACATAGAACCTGAAAACACAGAGACACCGAAAGCGTGCTACGCAGCCACACCTCTACTGAAGATGGAGAGTGCGACATGGCAATATATGACCTCGGATATGGGCTCCTGCACATTATGAGCTAAGCAACTGTCCGAATGTGGTGGTACGTAATGTTGTTACTCGATGTTACCTAAATTCGCTTGCAATCGGAGAACCGTAGCGGCGTGCTCCTCCAGCGGACCCCGAAGCGCGGTTTCAAACACGTCAGTCGAGGCTTTCTGCGCCACTTTTACAAGTCTGGTAATTACTTCCGGCGCGAGACGGCTATTCGACTCCATCCACACTATGTTAGTGGGATCGTGTCCCTGCACCGTTATGCATATAGAGGGGCATTGCGAGTGTATTTCCTCTGTGGTGAGGTCCACAACGTCAAAGCCCTCTATCAGCCCCACTGTTTGCGTGTACACAACATCCCTCATGGCAATGCTTGCATCGATAAGGGCCAAACACGCTGCATTGATACAAGCAGCCTTGTCACTACCATCCTGTTTAAGCACCTCAATGCAAATGTGAATCTGTGAGTTTGGATACTGCGATAACAACACAACAGAGCGAGCAACATCCAGTACTGATGCGCTAATATCCTCAGAGAGCCTTGAGTACCGCTGCTGTTCGCGCCTGCGCTCTCCGGCGAAGGCAGCGACAACAACATCACAGGTTATTGTCACCTCATTATATTTCCCGTCCAAGCGGTTGGAAACTTCCCTGGGACCGTAAACAGTGGCACAGACATGCGATAGTCCACTCACCACCGTACAGCAGCCGTCGCAGCCTGAAATCTTCCCGAACTCTAACGCTAGCCGCCGCGGCTCGTTTGGTCGGCGCCCGTCCAAGCGTAGCCCAGCGGGATTGATGTACTCCTTAATCACAGGCATACACCTTCACAGCAAAGAAGCACCACTCTAGTTGTCCCCCTCCTTACAACACACAAGCGATTCAGTAAACACGACGAAGCAAAAAAAGGAACGATGTGAATAACCACCAGCAAAGGGGGGGGGACAAAACGGCAGCCGAGTCGAAAATGACGAATAAACAGATATACCTACAGTATCACTGGCACCATTCATAGCCAGGGAACTGCCATCTCACACCCTCCACACTAGGCCCCCACGCTGACGACACATCCGCTCACGCAAATCTCTCCGCAGAAGACCCCGTGCTCACTCGAGAAAAACACAGAGGACCTCTCAAATTCCGAGAATAGTGCGGTGATATACACTCCAAACTCCTGACAAATCGCATTGTGCATCACAACCTTTAGTGGAAGAATTATGACACCACAAAATAGGGCGTCCAACTGCGTGCACAACCCACATGAGCGCGTGGAAGAAAGCTCAAAGGGAAGCAGAGAGCATTTACGCACTGGCAGTGGTCTCACCCACGATAATTTGCAGAAAAAAACGGTACTTGGTGCAACCCCACCATCTTGCTCACAGCAGTGAGCGATACAGCAACAAACCAACCACAGTTCCTCAGCATATACTACACCGTTTAAACACGTTGGACACCTAACATTCAATGTCGCCATGGTAGGTGGTGGTTTTGCGTTGTCGCGGAATGCAGGCGTCTACCACCATCATATCAACTCCTCACCCAATTTTTAACGACGTGCACAGACGTGAAGCCACAGATTTA
This sequence comes from Trypanosoma brucei gambiense DAL972, assembly GCF_000210295.1. Taxonomy (NCBI): domain Eukaryota; phylum Euglenozoa; class Kinetoplastea; order Trypanosomatida; family Trypanosomatidae; genus Trypanosoma; species Trypanosoma brucei. The sequence continues at coordinate 1,817,140 of NC_026743.1, forward strand.
TCCAGAGGAACTCCTTGATGATCGGCCCCCACCTGCGTCCGAGAACTTAAGATCGGCAGAACGCACACGCACCAGCTTGCCGGAAGAACCCGCTCAGAGGTTTATTGTTGTTGCCAAATTCACTTCAATGCACGTACATACAGACGACACATCCCTAGACTCCTCATACCCGCAAGTTCAAGGCCCAACTGAAGCATACCTGGGGATGGTCACAACCCTCGCTAGGACAAATGGCTCACAAACATTGGGCCTACCACACAAACGGGTAGAGAAAGCGAGTAACATGGGCCGTCTGAGCTTTCGAGAACGCACAACCACAGCACAATCGATGTCGATTCACGATTGCAAGAAAGGAACAACCCCCGGTGTTGCACACCCCATCACTTGAAGCAACAAACATCGGAAGAGACCAAGTGAAGGGTTCGAATTGATCTACTCACAGCAGCAACGAGAACAGCGTGCTCACCAATGCCTCTGAAGTCCAAGCAGGAGATTATTTAGTTACCAAAAGTTGAGTGTAAGAAAGGAACGAGATAGGGAACAAACAAAAGGGAGAAAAGAATAACCGCCCTAGCGACGGAACAAACGCCCACCCCCTTTGGAAGCGGTCACATCAATCCTCGGCCTTGACCTCCGCAGAAGCACTGGCAATATTGCGGCTATATTCCGCCTTCATCTCACGTCGTCGCTTCCGCCGCTCTAGCGCCCTACGATCTCTGGTCTCATCGTACACCGACACTCTAAGATGTCTATCCCTGTCCACCTTAAAGTCATGCAACGCCTCCAGGGCAGCTGATGCGGCCTCGCACAGCTCATATACAACAATAGCACACCCTTTCGTGGAAGCGTCGCTCCCTATTCGTAACTGCTGGATTGTACCGTAGTTTCCAAATACCTTGTAAAGTTCCTCACCACGACACAGCTTTGTGGGAATCCCCGTTACAAGGAGAATTCGCTCATCGGACATTCGCTCTCGAATACCTTCAAGGAAATCTGAAACCAATAGAATTAGAATGAGAGAATTAAGACGCTGAGACATTAGGGGAAATATTCTCCAGAGGGGCATCAAATGTGTTGGAGAGGGGCCACCCAGGGATCCCTCATATTCTTTCCTATAGCGCACTACGCAGGTTCACTATACCCATCAACCTGGGTATACTTTGCGAGGTGCCACCATCAGATGTGTATTAGTGAACTGGTTCACCAATACCCGCAAGTTCCCACACATACACATAGGGTGCGTTGGCAACCTGCAGCGCATATCGCCTTGGTGCTGAGCAAGTTTCCATGCCCTGAACTTCACTTACACCTTGTCGAGGTTTGCATCATCCGAAATGATCACACCTTGCCCCCGAACCTCACTTAGTTTCCATCGCAGCAGTAGCGAACTCATACATAGAGTGGTAGCCTCGATCAGACCGCGATCAGCAGCTAGCTTGCATGACCGATAGGGGAAGTGGGGAAGCAGTCGACATGACCTCCCTGTAATCACAACCTACAGGAATCATTTTTCAGGCATGCAAAGGGTTAGTTGGTTGTTCAGGGATTTTCTGAGTGCTTATGTAAAATCCCCATTGCTTCTCGCCCCATACCCCCTTTTCTGCAAATCGAAATCTGACAATTTCGACATGACAGTCCGTTGTCAACGTACCAACCAGTGACGAAGGCCGCTTCACGGAAACCAGTCAGCTATGGCATTCGAGATCAGAACAACAGTTCGGATAAAGAAGAGATGCTCGTCATCGCTGAACCCGTTGCACTGGAACCCACCAGGACAACGTTGGGTAAGACAAGACTTAAAAATTCCGCCTGTGCAGAGTCATGTGTAACTAGAATAGCCGGTTTGATTTGCCGACTAAACGCCTCATACCCCTTTTCCGTTTCGCAGAAAAGAATATTATGTCGTGCGAGTTGCGGTATATCCTTCACCATCGAAAGAACCTTACCTTTCTCATTAGCATTGCTTATGTGACACATAAGATAAACGACCATATTGGATGATAATGCCAGAAGCGTTTCCTTAGCGCAATCCCTCCATTCGTGTTTCTCCACCAAAGTCTCCCAAGAAATACAGATTTTACGGCCACTGAACTCTCCCAGGTGAATCCTTCTAAGGAAAGAGGCTCCATGCTTCTTTGGAGTTGGTGGTGGTGACTCACGTCGTCGGTCCTGATGGTCGTTTCTCGTCAGAAACATATAAAATGAGACAGCACCAACAAAAACAGTGATGGCCATTAAGGCATTTGAGTCGAGCATTTCGTTCCATATAGTTTCAAACAGAGGTTTGCGATGCATATATATATCGTGTTAAAGCAACCCTATCCTTCTTCTGTCTCTTATTATCGCTGGGACGATAAGAAGCCAAGGGAAATGATATACAATATGTGAAAGAAGCAAATAAAAAATAATCTGCAAAAGTAAAGCTGCCTTCTGCCAGCTGGAAGCGCGGAAACAAAGAAAGAAACTTAGCAAAACTTCGACAAGGTGCCGCACAACCGTGCCATGGTCAAGCTTCGTAGACGTAGATGTCAGGTCTGCTCCCCCGAGATATCAATCCTTTGTTGATAAGTATCTCCAAATTTTGTTTGATATGGACCATCACCGGCGTGATCCTGCTTCCCTTTAGAGCCTCAGCCACTTGGGTAAACATTTCACCGTGAGAAAGAGTTTTGTTACGTTTCACTATTTGCATCAACACTGCTTGGATACTCTCTGCATGAGTAGTCTCTGACGCCACCTGAGTAACCCGCACCTCCGCACTAGCTTTCACTGTTCTGTTTCCACCTACATTTCCTATCCGAAGCTTTGTCCTGTGGTGCGCAAAATGTTTATTGAATATGAATCGTGACAGCCCGCCGGAGGGAACATTACTAATCAAACCAGTGTTTACAAGAGCCTCCAGCTGAGGCAACACATCCGTCTCAATCATTTTCGTCTTGTTGCAAATGTCTTTTACTGTCAGTGGTTCGTCGATACCGCCACAGCTCTGAAAGCAAAGTATAGTGTTCACGAAAGACGTTGGTGCTGCGAGCTCATACACTTCCTTGTGGTTAAGTGTAAAGCATATCGTCCCACAACCGGTGTGGAAACTAAGAACCCTGCCATTGTGATGAGGAATATAATACGCCTGAAACAAACTCACACACTGCTGCATGCATTCGGGAAGGTTAATCTCGAAGCCGGGATAGATTGGCCACACACCTGCGGTGATAACCGTGACATCAAAACTCAACGGTAACTGGACGTCTGGAGAAAGAGAACTGAGGAAACCTCTGTTTATTTCAGTCCGCATCCTACCGTCCTTAATCATGACGTCAAGATGGTTAGCGACAGAGTCTCCACATTCACTCCGAAGATGCTCAACGAAGATAATTTCATGTACAAGTGAATCGTTTGGCTTACAGTTGATGAGCCTTGCCGCCAGAAGCAGCTTAAAGGTTTGCTCAAATGATTCCTTTGATCTGAGAAGTCGATAAAGACTGAAGGTGTCAGCAGCCACTTGATCCATCGAATCGTGTGTACCCCTTGATCTGGCTTTGACATCGTAATAATACGCCAGTTTCGTTGAAAAATCAGGGCATTCATTCACAATTTCTGCAAGGGCCCGTACTATTGGCGGTTTGTCACCTCTTAATGCACCAGGAAGCTTCTCCACGAGTTGTTGGAGATTGTTTCTCAGAGTTAACACTTTCCCCACGGCTGCCACAGGGTCTTCATTCTCAACTTCACTCAGCAGTTCACAACCCACTGCCTTCGTAGTTGAAATCAACATCTCCAAAAGGGCATCGGTTTCACCAACCGTTACAAGAGCATCAGCCAGCCTTCCCAAAGATGCTGAGTTCATTTTCCTGACCATAGTTGAGCCGCCACCCGAACAGCTGTAGAGGAGCTTTTGCGTATTTTCTTTGATAAGCAACCCTCTCATGTGCTGCCTGACTGCCTGATCCATACTGTCACCAACAAGCTTAGAGACATCAGACTGTACCTGACCAACCGTAGTCAGAGCCCAGGTAAGATAGCCGTCAACATCTAAGGAGTCTAGCTTCAGTTCCATTTCCCCCTTATACTTCGCCGTCAAAACTTCAAGGAGGGGCCGCTCCACAAGGGGTTCAAAGATTGTGTCCCTGTATAACTCACGAAGTTTGCTAGTCAAACACTTCAAGGACTTCTGAGATGCAAAGCCAAACTCCAGGCTTTGGCGAACACTGCTGACGAAAGTGTTGGAGATAACTTCATTTTTCAGCACTCCTGCGTAAAAAAGACTCTCTCCCATCTGTGAAATTGTTTTCTGGTTGTTTGTATAATTTTTATCGAGGTAAAACAGTGCATCACTGATGCGACGAAGCGCAGCGCTAAAATCTTCCCACTGAGTTTCAAGATCTTGAAGAAGAACGGAGTCAGTCGACGTGAGCAATTGCTCACGTATAATTGTGACCTCTTTTGAAAGTGCATGGTGGAGAAGATCAAAAAGAGTACCACTCCGCTGAGTTTGGCACATCTGAAAAACTGAATGGTGAACCTGTTGAAAGGAGTATTTCGATAACGATTTTTTGAATATAGCATTAACGGCATCACTGATCACGCACCATTTCTCCTCGGTTGACACATCATGAAGCAACGGCGCAGCGTCCAACATCAGCAAATCCCTACTCTATATATCTGTCACAATGTTAACAGGAAGAGAAGTAACCTAAACAACCGAGAAACAGAAATAGCAGAACGTTCACAGGACTTGGACTAGAGGGGCCGCACACAAGGCGCCTTTATTAGTCGATCACCTTAAAATATCGTGAATAAGTTAGTTCCCTCCTTTTATTATTACCTGTTCGCCACTTAATTTTTTCTCGAAATGTTGTGTCGTAGGCCGTTTCATTTAGCCTCCATTTTCTTTCCTTTCCTCATCCATAACTTTCGATCAACATTGCACATTATATCATTCCGTTCTTATTCACAACATTATTATTGTTGTACTGCTTTCTTCATAGAGCGATACACCCCTACGACAACTGCGTGGTCTCTTTCAAACGGTTCCAGTGAGGCTTGCTCCAGTGGCTTCAGACGGTCCTTTCTCAACTTATCAAGTTCAGCTGCGATAACCACGGGAGCATCGAGGGTTGAGTCGATACAGTTGGCTTTGATAGAAATTACGTAATGACCACCATTCTTAAGAAATGCCTGAGCATTTAACGCGAGAATCCGGGCCTGATCAGGTTGGGCAACATCCATGAAAATGCAGTCCACCATCGGCATCAGCATACGGTATTTCATTGGGTAACGAGCGTCCTCTATTATAGGAACGATGTTAGGCCTTCTCTTCGACATATCAACGAGGTCACGACCACTTCGGTTGGAGAACTCTACCGCGTAAACCATTCCTTCAGGTCCAACAAGATCGCTCACGTGGCTCACAGTCGTGCCGCTGGCGGCCCCCAGGTACAACACCTTTGAGCCAGGTTTCATGTGGATGCTCCCTACTCCCGCATAAATGGCGGCAGCAAGCTTTGACCGGTATGGATTCCAAAGCCGATACTCCTTTTTCTCGTCACCACTCTGTGTTGCCCCTACTTCTACACGCTTTTCCCCGTATACTGACACTCCAGGAACCATATTAAGCGTGCATAGTGAATCCGCTTTACCCTTAGAAATAAAGACACCGGGATGCAACAAATGGGGTTCAACGACAACTTTGGCTCCAGCACCCCCACCACGACCTCCTCCACCACGGCCACCGCGGCCGCGGGGTCCAGCGTTACCGCCCCTTCCACCTCCTCGTCCAGCGCCACCCCGACCACGGCTTGGTGCACCGCCACCTCTTCCGCCTCGGAATCCACTACCGCCTCCACGTCCAAACCCACCTCGCATTTTTGTCCTTCCTAAATGACATAAACAAAGTTCGTGAACGATCGCAGAGACAAATAGAGCAGGTGCCGATTAATCGAGGTTTCATACGAATGTTTTTTTTTTAAAAAAAAAAGGACTCAACGTAATAATTAAAAAAAGACGGTAATGCATGTACTCTGAAATGTCGTCCTCGTCGTGACGAAACCGTTCAAAAGTATGTAAGGATTTAAATACAGATGCCTCCGCTCACACATGCGACTAGTTTCAGCGACAAAGTGGATAGAAACGAGATGAACAGCTGATCCCTCATATATTTAGGGACCTACCTTTAAAAATAAAAAAACTCCCTATTCAAGGTGTGCTTGTACCGTACAAAGACCAGTATTCTCATATAATACCTACCAATCCGCAAACTGATAGACTCATCATTCCCAACGATGCTCCACAAAACGATAATGAAAATAGTCAGCGTAGGAAGCAACGAAAACCTCCTAGAAGGGGATCCTCATCTCCCACGGTTGTAACATAAAGAAAACAAGGTTAGTGGCTGTTCACAAATCCCTCATGAACGTTTCTTCTTTACACACTCCGAAAAAAAAACAGTTGACAGGTTAAGCATAAACGCGAGACTAAAAGAAGTCAAAAATTCAACCTCGTTTTTTTTTCTCACACCCCACTCTGCACTAAATATTCCTTGCAAACCTGAGTCACGGTAGTTTCACGCTTTGAGCAAGGCTCACATTGAACAAAGCTGGAACTCCCTCCGTCAAGGGGGGGGGAAATACTCTTGGAACTCTTTCACACGTGCACAACAAACAGCAGCCTTCCCTTTCGACACATCGTACCCTAAGTGGAAGGAGGCGGTGTGAAAAACCTCCTGTAAATAGCTTTCTAGCTCCGTGGCACGTAGTATACATGTTTAAGACCAAATAGCAACAATGAGACAGAAAACAATACCTCACCATACACACCTTTGAGGAGACTCTCTCTAAAACTCTCCCACAGTGTGTTAGATCATCTAGACGGGTTCTTGTTTAAATCCAGAAATGGTATGACAACGCAGGTACAATACTCTTTTGGTGAAGAGAACAAGACGGTATAAAACTGCACGAAGAAAACCGTATATTGGTACCTCGAACCTGCCCCATCCTTACTCAGAACGCTCACAGTGAAGAGACGGGACTGCCATTGAAGCGCCCTTATGAAATGCCGTTCTACAATGGAACACGAAACTGATGAGTGTTATGGGAAGGGGTGCAGTTACTCAACGCATATCCTCAGTTATTCAAAGAAAGGGGGAAACTGCTGGTCCTCCCCGAGGCCTCCCTTTGGCACTTAAGGCATAAAAGACACACTAAGAGATGACATTAACAGACCCAGGAGCGGAGGTACGCTCGGTGCGGAAGCGACGACAGCTTCAAGTCAAAGTCATGAGTACACGGCATCCGGTAGCGCGGAAATAGGTACACCGCCCCGCGGAAGACCCACTCCCTTAGAGTCAAACGAAAGAACCCCTTCACAACCGCTTAACCACCCCTACCCCATTACCCACGACAACTGAACCACACGTTTACACGCCCACGCACATGTGCATCCACCGCCAGCCCCGGGACACACCGCAATGCACGAACAAACCAGAGAAGGGCAGCGACTAGAGCAGACCACTGGGGAGCAAAGACACCCGCAGCACCAGAAATCCAATTCAAGCCTTCGTGCCCAAAAGAACGAGATTCTGATAACAGTCAGACACTGACAAACTGACGCGGAACATGAACCGGTGCCGTAGCGATGCAGCACCAACCGAACCGACGTGCCATTCGCCGCCGACCTATCGCAACCAAACAACAGCCTGGCAACCTGACGCTCCGCTTACGGAAACAGAACTATCCTTCTTTCGGTGATGGAACGGGGGTCAGACATGAGAGCGTCAAGGTCGAGAGGAGGCAACCAACGTCAATGACCGAAAACAGACACGGCGCAGCAAGCCCCGCCCACCCACAGTCCAGCAAAGCAAATACCGCTCCCCAGCAGCAAGTGCCGATTAAAGGATCAAACAAGCATCTATTTCTACAATTTTCTATCCTTTTCCAAAATACGTTGCGGTTCATACAAATGTGAGGTGTAACGTAAACCGACGGCACCGGTTAATTTTTTTTTTTTTGGAATTTTCTTCGTGCCTTCGTGAGAGTTTTCCCCCACTGGCGCGGCCATCAGCCATCACCGTAGAGCCCTGAGATGCTATCGGTCTGGCGACTGTGGCAGAGTCTCCCTTTTTTATTCAGCCTAACACACCCTCTATAATTTTTGTTGTAGCTCCGCAGATGGACGGAATACAGCAGATGGGGCAATAAGCCCCCCACTCCAGACTCTCCCAAAGATGCCAATTGGCAATCCTTTTTTGGAGTTCCACATCCCCGGACAGCAGCATCTTAGTGCGGATGATACTGCTGATGGCACGCTGGCACGTGCCCAGGGACCGACAAATGAAAAACGGTGTCCCAGCAAGACGCTGCTGATCCCTGTGCTGTATGATGCCGTAGCCGGAGCACAGCAGTGTTCCCCATGAAAGGAACGCTGCTGGCTCTTGGCTTCCCCCGATGATACGGGGTACTGGACCCTGGCACCACGTTGAGGTGGCCGGCATCGCCAGGGGGCACCGGTTAATTCCAGCCGGCAGGCTCGTACCCAATGGAAGGGATATGGAGAAAATTAGAAGAAAAGTAAAAATGTTTTGAAATATGTCTTTCGAACCTCTTACATAGCTACGAAGGCAGTTGCAGAAACCGACGAGGACGGCGTTTATCTTGTTTTTATTCCTAAAAATAAAAACGTTATTTTGTTAGATTGTAGCCTGTTTCTATGGGAATTTTGGCTTTCCCGGGCGCAAGCCTTGCGCAGGGAGGTGTGAACGCAAGATCCTCAGGTGATTGTTCACTAGTGCAATACTATATCCGGTACTCCTTCGGGGAAAGTTTGCTACCCACCACGGGTGGGAGGTCCTTTTTCGTCTGCGGACAGATGTAGTTTCTTTTTTCTTACGGGCTGCTTTGTGACTGCTGCGGCCCTAAAAGGCGAGTGACGCATATGGCCATTAACTGGACAAAGTGTAAGAGCTGAGCTGGGCCACACCCTTCCTCCCATTGTACACCCCTCTTTCAGCATTTCGAGCTCCAACTGAAGCCGTGGCTGTTTCCGTTAAATTTTTCCACTTTTCCCCGCGGTGCACAGGCAGTCTCTACACAGCGTGTCAACATCGGTTTCGCTGAAGAGAAAACTGCCTCTGCGAAAAAAAAAATTTTTGACCGTTAGTTGGGAAACCCTACCTTTTTTAATACCCCCACTGTGTATAGTTTACCGCGGCCACCGGCGAAGGCCGACCGCTGCGACGCCCTTGCAGTAGTATGAAGAAGTAAAAAATAAGTTCTGACAAATTTTATCCCCTGTACCGCGTCGAAGCGCAGTTGGTCTAGTGGTAGAATTCTCGCCTGCCACGCGGGAGGCCCGGGTTCGATTCCCGGACTGCGCAGACTTTTCGCGGCTCCACTTTACCCAAACGATAATAGTCTACCGCCGAGAAAATCACAGATGCAGCCGGCCTCGGGGCAAAAGCTGGCCGGTCGCAGCCCTTTTGGGCGTAGACGCTGGACACGCGCGCAACCAACATTGGTTGCAGCAGCGCCTCCAAAGTGACGGCGGGAAGTGGAACGGCGTGGACGAAACAAGGCTGCCAGCCGCGGGCGATAGCGGGACAAACGGCTTCAACCACAAAGTTTCTGCCCGCGGTTCTGAAAACGCTTTCCTGCACCGAGTCGAGGCCTTCGTGCCTCACCAACTGGGGGACATATCGTGTGCCGTGCTGCCATACCTTGGGTCGGCGATTCCCCCGCGGTTAACTGTTGGAGCGTGAGGGACTGCGGGCGCACCCGCAACTCAGGATGACGGAAAAGTGGAAACGGAATGGCGGTGGGTTGCTGTTTGGGATCGAAAATCCGGGTTTACAAATCAAGAGACACTTCGGTCTCCATAAACACATGCGGGAGAGCTTTTCATGGTGATATAAAGAGTAGGGGGAACCCCTCTGCCCGAGGACAGCGAGAGTTAACGCCTGGGAACTAGAGCACTTCAGCCACACCCCGACGCATACCTTTTCCGGCATTTAGATAATGAGTATAAAGGATGGCTGCGCAGGAAAACAATTGGAAACTGGCAACCGCAATCGCATGGACGCGGAAAAGGAAAAGGATGTCCTGCCCAGCGCACATTCGCTGGCGGTGCATGGGAGGCTGCTGCTGAGGGTAGTGAGGGGTTCAGTTTCTCACTAAAGAACACCGGCGGCGAAAATACTATACTCCGTGCAAGGATATAAAAAAGGTGGAAAAAAGGACCGCAAACGACAAACGGAGCAACAGTATTTCCACCCACCAACCCCCGCGAAAGTTTAGGTACGTGGAGAAGGAAATCCCCGGGGCGACGGCTTACAGAAAATGCCTGCGACGCGTTGATTATTATCCCCTAAGTCTGCTGTTTACACACACGCACACACATACACAAAAGGAATGCAGTTCCCTAAGAGGCCCCGGAATATAGATTTTTTTCTTTCATTATTACTCGCCGCATCACCTCACTTATTCTAACCTTTCTACAACTCTCTTTATACTAAAAAGCGCCCCCAAAGAGCATCTTCACCCACAACGTGCAGCACGCTCAAGGCACAGTGGCTGGGCTCTCCTCAGCACTCCCCTATCGAGCTCTCCTTTACTTTCGGTACGCGTGCGAACGGCGAAATAGTTGCTGGCATGCGTCTTTAGCGGCGCACCCTCCCTTTTGTCCCGGAATTTGCAAACCCACCGCCTTATGCACTCAACAAGCTGCTTCAGATTAACCTTACCGGTTGACCTTTCCCCTCAGCGCCGGACCGAGCCGGAGCTCACACCGGAGAGCACGGAAGCAAATACACAGACAGTAAGGAAGGCAAACACACGAGCCGCAAGTGACCGCGATCAGGCGAGCCAAACCACTTACGCTTCATGAGTTTTGTAGTACGGGTGTGAACGATGCCCTCGGCCCTGCATAAACACTCAATGACAGCATAGCGCAGCGCCGGTCCGTAGTCGAACGCATCCCACCGCACCGAACACCGCGGCGACCATGGAGAAGTCCGAGGGCGTTGGAAAAGTCACGCGCTGTGCACGTGGGTTACGTTGGACGCACGTGCACGCTCAGCAACCCATTCACTGGGAACGAACTCATGCCTTCTGTTCTACAAAGGTGAGAGGGGAGAAGACACAGCTACGGGCATACACCAGCAAAAAAGTATTCATACAAGCTTCCAGCGAGTCGAGAAATTTAAAAAAAAAACACGAGGTACTTGGAGAACAACATACGAAGGGATGATGGCTCGATCCCGCCTCACAAACAACGAGCATAGATAAGTTATGTTCTACATGTTTCCTCATCTGCAGACCAAGGGCTGCCAAGGAAGATCGGGGCAGAAACTGTGTATTTTTCTCCTTTCAAATAACAGCTAAAAAGTGGTCGGTAGCGACGATCGCATGCCCCCCTGAAAGAGCGTACTCGCAGGAGTCATCGTCAACTTCGCGGTCTTGGAGAAGCTTATCCGCACGCGCGACAGCAGCAACGGACAAACGCTCACCGCCCTGAACAGTCTCGACGCTTTGGCCCTCACCCTGAAGAAAAAGAAGGGACTTATTTGATGCGTCCTTTCCTGGGATGAGAAGAACCACGAAGTGATTAAAGCAAACTAGTCGGACCTCACTTCGCGCGGCTTCGAGCAAAGCATCTCCTGCAAGCGACGGAAAGGTGGTCTTGATGGCCACCCCCAACCTCTCTGACCACCGCATTTTCCCAAACCAAGTGGACTCTCGTTTGTCCTTTATCCAACGGCCGAGTGCTCCGTACCTATCCATCCTCTGTTGCTGACCATCACCAATGCAACGACTTCGAGAAATAGGAAGGCCGCACGATAGCCAGTCCATGTCGCTTGTGAGCAAGACTGAACGATTGGCCGAGCACCAGATCGACACAATGCGTGCTTCTCCTGGCCCCAGTTCCGGACTTATACGCTCTACACGAAGCGGAAAATACATGCTTTCCGCTGACCCCCAAGCGGCCCTCAGCGTTTTGATAGCATACGAATCCAAATTTTCATTCCCCCTTGGTTGGGGTGAAACGGAACGAATAGCAACGGGGGTTGGTGTACCAACAGCTTTCGTGGAGCCGAGGCCGAGTTGCCCGCTGGTATTGTCTCCGAAGGCCAGTAGTTTTCCAGTTTGCAGTAACACGAAGGAGTGATTCCCCGCCGCGGCGATTTGCCTTATCGGCAGTCCGAAAAGGAGGCGGATAGATTTGAACGACGCCTGTAATGGGGGTTTTCGCTTCCCACCCAGTTGGCCACTCAGACCAAGGCCACAACCGTACACCGCGTTGCACTTCCTTGTCATCAGCAACGTGTGATGGGATCCGCAAGACACAGCAGTAATTGGCACACAAAGGCGCCTACCTTCAATCACGTCTCCTCCATCGACATCGTAACTACCGTTACCGAAGCCACTGATCATCTTCGGGGCAGAAAGTGCTGGAACCCCGTCGTCACTGTCTTCGCCACCTTCCGCTTTGTGACTGGTCCACACACTGCCGTCGCCCAACTGCCCATAAATGTTACTGTAACCAAATGAATGCACAGTTCCGTCTTCTTTGCAAAAGACGATGTGTGTGTCACCGGCTGCAACATCCTTAACGTTATCCTCCCCATTTTGCACGGTGCTTCCGTGATATTCGGGGAACCCCGGGGCCAACAATATCAAACAACCACTTCTGAACAGGGCGACTCCGTAGTGTTTCGCGCAATACGCCACCTTCAGAAGTGTATCACCCGCTTCTAGGCGTTTTCCGAGAATTTCTATCGTCTCTTCACAACTATATGTGGCGGCCGAGCATGCGCCAACCACAGCATAAGGCGCCATATTTCTAACTACAGTCCCCGCAACAACTCTAAAATAAAGGCAAGAAAAACCAAGAACAATAGTGCCGTCTGCCGGCTGGTAAGGGCTCCGCGATTGGGGACCAGCGAAGCTGGTTGACGCGACCTTTTTGATAATACAAACACGGACACACGGAAAAAGCTGTTGTAGTTAGCATGAAGATATTTGTTGGTCAGCTGGCACCAACACCATGACTCAGTACCCCTACTTCCTGCAACGTCTTGTTCCCCAGCACTTAAGACCCCTGCGAGTCATACAAGTTCACAATGTCGGAAACCAAAAAAAACGACCCCGTAACAAACACTTGAACTGGTTTTGACGTGTCTTCGTCATCGCTAGATGCCGCAGAAACAACTTCAACGACCTCCTCTAGCGACACGAACGGTGCCGCCCGTGAAAAGCAAGGGACTGCCCCACACAGCGTCTTCCAACATCTTATTAGTCCGGTGGCTTTGTCCTGAGTGTAAGCGTCAGAGTTGTTCTTCCATATCTCCCTCATTCCCTTTGGATCGAGAGCACAAACGAATACGGCCTTGGAGAAGCTATCAACAAAGGGTCTGAACGCCTCGACAATACGTTCTGGCTGCCGTGACGAGTACATCAACAGGACACGCCTCGGCTTGCTATCACAAGTCCTCTTGGTGCTTTCCTTCACAAACCAGCGGGTGGCGCACCTTAAGCTTTCATACGTGTGCGCACCATCTAAATAGAAGGTGCCTTTGCTCCCATCACCAACAGGCAAAACCTGCGAGCGACCCATCACTGTCGTCCTTTGAAGTACGTGGCGCTCGACATCGTCAAGCGGTTGTGTGAGTGGGATTCCCATCACACTGCGCGCCACCAACAAGGCTAACCGTGAATTCTCCACAGCGTGCTCCCCTCCAATTGATAGGCAGGGCCACCCATCCGTCGGCACCGCAACGTCATCCGCGAATACCAATGGCGAGTCTACCCCCTCGGCATAATCTTTAAGCACCCGACGGGTGGATGGGTGATCGCCTTGAGGAGCGGCATAACAAACGACACCAGGTTTCATGATGCCGGCTTTTTGCAGTGCAATTTCCTCCACCGTATCGCCTAATATTTCCGTATGGTCGATACCAAGAGCTGTTATCACGCTTGCCTCAGGAATGATGATGTTTGTTGGGTCGCGGCTGCCCCCGATACCAACTTCCACCACAGCTACGTCAACACTCTCGCCTGCGAAAGCAACCAACGAAACCAAAAACATCAGGCAGAAGAAACTGCATGGTGCCGGGAGGTCCCAAGTCACCTCCTTGTCCGCACCAGCAAGCTCCACGAAACAATCTACAACTTGGAAAAAATAGTGTACAAATGTGTCCATTGGGAGAACTTCATTGTTAACCATAATGCGCTCTCGAACATCCTTAACATGGGGTGATGTAAAGAGGCCAACCTTAAGCCCATAGGCCTCTAGGAGCGCTGCCGTATAGGACGCCGTGGTGCCTTTTCCTTTCGTCCCCGCCACATGAACGAAACGGAGCGTGTCAAGGCAGCGCCGCATATTGAGACGCTCAATGAGCAACCCGACCAGCTCAGCGCTCTTACCCGAGGTGTTAGCAAGCGTGCGATTTCTGTACGTTGGGTTCACAACTCTCAACGTTAACTCATACATAACACGCAGCACATCGTCATATGAGCGCTGGGAACCCGTACAACCTCCCTTCGCACCGAATAAAGCTCTCGCTGCGGCGGGGAGGCGGTGCCACGCAGTCATTCCTGGAAGGGGAGACAGCGCCGTTACAACCTAATCTAGAATAGAGGTGGGTGATCCCTCCTATCAGAGCCACACGAAGCTCTAATATCTATACCCTAAATCAAAAAATGGAAGTAAGTGCGTGCGATTGTGTGCGTGTATTAATCGGTGAATCTGACAAATGTTCTGCGGTACACACATCCGTAACTGTTACCCTTGCAGTCACTGAAATTATCGCTACAGTCATCAGTAGTTGGCCCTCGAGGTGAACCTGCGCGCAGCTGCACGACGCCGCCAAACCACGAACTTCACCCCCAAACCCTCATGGGTCAAAGAGTGGCTCGCCCCATTCCTCAAAACTCCGCAGGTCGCACATTCAGTTCAGCCTCCTTCGTTTTGACAGTTTCCACTGTAAGGGCGCAAAGCAACCCTTACGCTCTCCAAAAGTCGAGAACTGGAATACTTTACCCTGCATCCAAATACTAAACGCACGGTGTTTGCGGTCGTCAGATCTACGTGAGACCCAAACTGGCAGAAAACAAAGGACGAAAAAAATCATTAAAAAGAAAAAAGACAACAACGCCGGGAAGGCAGTACTCCCTTCCCCACTATAATCATGTTTACAATACTCAACCCCACCATTCACTTGGTACAAAAATTGAAGGTGCTGCAAAACCTGGCGCGCATCGACGCAGCACTCGCCGAAGCACATCTGATCCGGGAACCCGCGGCGGGCGTACCTCACCGCCGCATCACCTAAATACTCATTCCCCTTTCGATGCTCTTCACTGCTGTTTGGGCAACCAACCCGACGCAGAGCGTCCATAAACCGCCCTTAAGGCCCGCGAACTCCCCTTCATCCCCTTTAAGCACCGCGTCCTCACACCAGGAACAACAACGCCCTCTACAAAGGCTCCGCAAACCGCCGCGTCTCCTTGCTGATAAGAGGAATTTTTTGAAAGTCTGCGATTCCCTTCCGCGGTGACTTTCTATCCCCCCTTGACCTTTACCGCGGCATTCATTTTGGAATATGTTCTTTACTCGGCGATGTACCCATCATACCCCCACCTAGATAAAACTTTTACGAGCGCATTATTTGATACTGACCGTAAGCGACGCACAAGTTCAACAAATTACCGCCCAGTGAAGTGGTCTCGTAAGAAGCAAAGGGTGCTGGCATCAGTTGACCAAATAGTACGAACAACCTCCTCGTTCGTTGACTATAAAGATCCCCTCACGCTGCATGAAAAATACTAAAATATCTTAACCATTCCACATACCTCATCCACACGCGAGCCCGTGACAACGCAATAACACTATGTAGAACCTGTCAGTGATCGGGCTGTTAAAAAAAAAAAAATGCTCCGCCCACTGAACGAAACAGTGGGGGTTCCCTCCATGCCGATTTGGGTGCCATGCGTCACCCCTGATTCCACGCAACTGCACAATGCCGCGACGTGCACAGTCAAACACCGTCTGCAGCGTTACGTTTTATTCGTTGAGAAACCACCCCACCGCATTTTATCGCGTAAAAAGTCTCCCTGCCGTTTGCGAGGGCACAAAGATGCCTCGTGGGGAGCCGCTGCCCGAGGGGTCAGCTGCGTGGAACAAGGGGGAAAAATACTTTATGCGAGAAAAATATCCGTTTATCATCAGCTTACACCTACATGCACAACCATCACCTTTAACGGAATGTCACCCACACACCCACCCCCGCCATCACACGACGCATAAAAAACATTCGGATTGTAGAGAACCGAAAGGCGTAGCGGAGGGCCCGAAAGTGAGAACTAATGCATCTTCCCCCTTTCCCTCCACTAGAGATCTCCCTTTCTGTAGTGTGTTGTCATGGCGGTAAAGGAGTTATACAGGAGGGTGCGCTCCGTCCTGTCGGTTGCGACCCCTCCCATGTTCCGTTCCGTCATGGCGGCCTTTAGAACGATTTGATTTTTTTTTCCCTTCGTCTACATCGGTGACATGTGCCACAGTGACATCAAACTTGCACCGCAGCAATGTGTCGATAGTGCTGATCTGTTTTTCGCTCAACGACTCGTTCGGGCCAAGCACCTCCACCAGCTTGAACTCGTATCCGTCTGGTTGGGATGGCACTTCACGCCACAACACAAGGTCGGGAAAACTGTCAAAGTGAACACTATAACCATCTTCAGGCGGTGGAAGGTACAAACAACGGAGAAGAGCGCATAGTGCACCCTGCGGGACCGCCTGCAGGAGGTCAAACAGAGGAAACTCCTCAGGGTCCAAAAGCTGCTCGGCAGGTATAAAGGACGCAGTCGGCCCGTCTTTTTCTTGAGAGTTGGGCGACCTAACCGGCTGGCCGAGAGGCACAAAATTTTCATCGCCCGATATGAAGTCAGCCCCAACGTCATTTGCGTGAAGGGGTTCTTTAAGGCTACTAGAGTTTGACTTCTGCTTGGAGTTATCTTCACAGGCCCCACTGTTCTCTGAAACGCACCGTTGACGCACGTAGTAGATGAGAACATCTCTGGAGCACCGCTCAAAGAACCTTAAGCTCTTTTCGATGATATGCCGACGTCGTTGCTGGAAACTGATGCTGCTTGTTTCGAGATCTAACGGAGTTTCTTGTACTGGCGAGAGCCAAACAAACTCCGGTACAGACCCAGTCATCGACTCATTTCCCCGGGGGAGGGCATCTGGATCAAAGTGAAACGCATCCCACAAAAGGAGTCGCCCCAGATAGTTAACCCAACGCCCTTTGCAGTGCAAACCCGTCCACGACGAAGGTCGACACGTACCGTCGCCACTCTCATGTACCTTCGGCAGCCCAAACCATCGGAGCACACACTTCTCCGCACTGAAACAGCCAGTTGACGGCTTGGTATCGCCCCAAAACGTGGCATCTGAATGGTCCTTATCCCCAGGGATTGTTGTCTCGGGCGCCGAAAGCATGTGGGCTGTGAAACTCGAGAGGTTGGGCGACGTTGGGGTCCAGCGGCGCAAAAAACTTTGCAGCGACAGAAGTGTCCTCTCTATCGCAATGCGATCAGACCGCCGGTAGAAGTGAAGTCGGTGATGCTCACCGACAGCGTTGTAAAGAGCCACAGCCTTTTGGGACCCACTGTTTCGGCCCCTCCCCACACGGAACAGTGCGCAAAGAAGGCGAGCGCGACGCTGAATAGATACAGGAAGCTCTTCTGCGCGTTCCATGCGTAGATACCGTTGGGGAGAATCTTGTTCCCTCCAGGCGCTCTGTCGCTTTTCAAGCAATTGAAACGCACCCTCCTTGTCACCCAAGTGTGCATGACCCTGTGCAAGGAGATTCCACCACTTACCCCGCTTCTCGTAGCGGTAGTACATGGGAAAGGTTGGTGTTCCGAAACTCGTACTGACGACGTAAACAGGTTCGTCAAGTAGTTTCCGCAGCCACATGTTTACCAGGTCCCACCTCTTGTGGGCCTGCAGTAAAGGAACTAAAAGCTCAGCACACGCAAACCAGCGGTATTTAGGAAGGAAATGAAGAAGATGCTCATAGAGCAAACCACCATGGTGCAGTAGCTCCTCCACAGACAGGGCACAACCATCACTCACATCGGCACAGGTTGTCACTGAGTACGTCCTCTTCCGTCGCGCAGTCTCGTCGGCGCAGTCATCGGCAGTTAACGGCCTGCTGTCCAATAACGCGAGCTTTTTCTCAATAGTGCTGTGATATTCCAACACAAGATCAGCGCTGCACTGTTTCAGGGTTTTGGCGTGTCGAAGTTCACACAAGCGTTGGCACAGTTCTGTTGCCTCCCTGAAGCTTACCAAAGCCTTTGGGGAAGAAGCAAGAAGTGGCACAACACCTCCAGAGGACTCACCCCCCACTATTCTACACGCTTGAGGCCACAACATCCAGGGGCCACGCAAGTCAGAACTCTGGCGCAACATCAACTTTGATACGATCTTCAGGATGGTGGTGTCAGAGGACCTGCACCCCGCTGGAGCTGAACCCGGGTATTTGCATATATCATCACGAATGCTTGGGGCCGTTACTTCGTGGATTAATTCACTAATCTTTAGTATGCTATCTCTGAACAACTGATGAACACAACATATCGGACCAACGGTTCTATCCCACGCACTAGCAAGCTGTCCTTCTTCATCGGAAACTGATAAAATCCTATCGATCAAATCTTCCTTCTCCGGAAGCAGACGGGACGAGCAACCCTTAGCGTTCCATGAACTCCGCCCCGCTGTTTGGACGCCCGTTATTGACTCTCCACCGTACGAATGGTTTCCTGCTGAAGTGTAATGCACAGCACTGTGGTTGTGAGAAGGGGGTACATCCTCATATCGCACACATCGGTCAAGTTGCTGCAGCTCATGAACCCTCGCCGTCCGCAGAATCTCTCTGATCTCTTCCCTGCACCCTAACGGAGGCCGAAAGATCGCCTTACCATCCAACACCCTGACAAGTTGTTCTCCCTCACTCCGTGTATCGCTAATAACGTACTTCGCTATTGGGGTTATGTTCAACTCCTCCAGGGCAGAAGCTACGCGAATAAAACAGCTATATTGTGTTTCGATGCATCGCACTCGAAGCCACTTGGCATCGCGCAGAGCCATGCGAAGAAGAAGTTCAAATGCCTCAATGCCGTCAGCAGCCTCTTCCGATCGACACAGGTTGTTTAGAGACAGAGTTATAAGCCTGCGCAACGACAATAAATCTGAGGAATCAATCGCCTTTTCGTAATACTGAAGTACATACCAAGCGCTAACGTGAAACGCTTCAACCATCGGTAGCGACAAAGCCCGCTCCAAGTCACGAGAGGAAGGGCAGACGTCACCTGTCATTGTGTCACGCGGATGTGTATCACCGGCCTCTTCGAGGAGGGTCACCACCCGAATACAGAACTGCCCCTCCAAGCGTGCAACAACCTCGTTTCACGAAGGTGCGCGCAGGGCCGATAATGCAGCAGCGACCGAAGCCCTACTCCTTCACCGGAAGTACCGCACAGGAAAAATTAATGGTAGAAGTAATAGGGAATGTGTGAGTGAGTCTGTGTAAACAGAAAATCTGCAGAAGCACAAAGAACAACACGATCCATACACCCCATCACGGTAGTGATACCTGACACGGAAAAATATATATATGTAACAACAACCCGTGCCACCAGTCGTTTCGCAGAGACTCAACAAGTGTAAAATCCCAACGACAACGATGAGGGGATAAAACAAACAATTGAGTGCAGCGATACCATGCCTAACCCCACACCGAACCTGATACAGACACACACACCTTTAACAACACCGCCATGTGGATACAGCAACCGATAGGCCGTGTGCATGCTGCTTAGCGGCGCATATACATACGCATGCACTAAGAGGAAGTAACAGAAAAAAAGGCAGGTGAAAAGAACAGGAGCAGGTGTGTGTGGGAAACTGGTTTACCGGGAGTTAGTGGACGCCTCTCGACAACGTTAGTTCGGACCCAACTGCTGTTGTCAACATGTTTTGCCGAGTCATACGTTTTCCGTTCGCGCCAAAATGAGGCCTACAAGGTGCCTTGTTGTAACAAGTGATAGAATGTCTAGCTTCGCTCGACTTTCTGCGGCCCGGGCAACGTTCTCATCACGCTACAAATGTGTCAGACGCTGACATGAGCTCGTTTTAATAACACACATTGTAAGGTACGGCCACACACAACAAGGACCATCCCAATGATCTCTGCCTCTACCTTTCATCAAAAGCGACAGCAGGAAAAGTTTACGGGAACGATACGGAGACGATTGGTGTGACACCAGTGGTAATGCGTGTCAGCACTCCAGCAGCTGGCGCATACAACCATTGTCTGTCACTGAGCAACAACGCGCCTGGGTCAATTCTACCGCCTAGCGCATAGACTAATGAGAAGCTTGAGAAAAAAAGTGTTCTTTTTGTGCATGCGAAGACACTTGGTTGCACCTCTATAAAAACTCAAAGATAGTAAGGACACGTAACGCTGGTGGCACAGCACTCGTCAGCTGTTGGACAGAAACCCTTGCAAAGGGGATCAGTTTTACACACACACACACGCAACCTTGAGCGCACGAATTACCGCAAAGTTAACCAGATTTCCTCATCCATGCACAATGATGAGACTTAGTCCGGCAGAGGCCCCTTGAGCGGTTTCCCTATCCCTGCAGTGGCGCAGCTGATTCACCTGCGACTAATGTCGGAAATGGATTCTGGCGTGACAAAACAACCACTTTATGCTCGCATGAGATGTACCCACGAAGTAGACCAGTAGATATAAGCTTTGCCACCCACCAAGTCATTTCGCTATCTGTTAAGGCAAGACCATCGTCAACCTCGTCCTCGTTCCGTTGCCGTTTCGGCCTCCTTTCGGTCGTTTCACGTGCGGCACTGTCTTGATCGGCTATCATTTTCCCTTCCCTTGCAATGTTTATATACATTGTAGTGAGCACCCGCAGTGGTATCCGTGTACTGTCTTCACCACAAGCATCCATTGTGGCGTGCACCCGGGCCACTAGAATGAGAAAACAAAGCAATTTTGCACGCTGTAATATAAAATACACGCCCCTTCTTCGCAAGATCGGTCCATACGCATCCACGGCGATGCTGAAGGCACGCGGGTCTCCCCGCTGTATAGCTTTAAGGATCGGCTGAAATATGTAGACGATGAGGTCATCACGTTGCTGGATCTCCTCTGGCGGCATGCGACCGCTGACAACCCCCGCAACGGTCAAGAAAAATCTCACGCGCTGCTTGTTACGATGCTGCACGATGTTGCCACTACCTGGTGGTGGGAGTAGTTGATAGGCCTGCTGCAACGCAGCGAATGCCTCGCGCGCCTGGTGATCGTAGAGCGCCACACGGCCCTTGTAATAGTAAAAAGTCAGCACCTCCGATGTCATGTGCTGCGCCGGCTTAAGCACTTCCCTGCCCGCGGCACCCCCGGTTTCGGTCACTCGTTCGGCCTGCACGATGGTGTTGATAAGCACTCGGCACTGATGAACGTTGTATCGACGGAACAATATGCTCAACAGCCCATTACACACCGCAAGGGCACCACGACGTCTAGAAAACTCCGGTGAGAGGCCGGGGTCCACAACCTGAAGAGACTGTAGTAGCTTCCGCCAACTTCGCACTATCCGTCCTGTTGCCTCGTCTATCACACCGGGGCTTGCGTCGCGAGCGGCACACGGAATACGATGGACAAAGTGAAGAAGTAAAAGGGTGTCCCAGCCAACGGTGCCAACGGTGGTGTTGCTTTGTCGATGCTGATAGTTGGTCCGCCGCATCGAGTGAACCTCCTGGAACACTTCGAAAACGTGCAAAAGTCCAAGAGCAAAGCGGTCCTTTGTCAACTGTGTTATCCACTGCTTCCGCTCTTGCCTATCATCGCCGCCCTTCGAGTCGTCTGCATCTTTTATGGAGTACGACTCCGTGTAATACTTTACTAGTGCGCCGGTGATTGCGACCCGAAGCACCACCTCAACAAATAATTGCCGCTCCTTCACGTCATCAGCATGGCCGCTGGGTGGCACTCGTGTCTCCCCAACTGCTTGTTCAACGCTGTCTAACAAACGCTGTCGCAGTTGATCGATGGCAGGCTCAATGCCACTATGTTCTGGCATATCTCGAATAGTCAGTGCTTCACCCATTTCCGCATGCACAACAAAATCCGTCAGCAACATACCGTTGCGTGACGCGATCCCCTCCGCTGCGCGTTGCATCCACCGTGGTGACACCTCAAACAGTGGTGACTGTTGCGCACCCTTCTTTGCCGGCATGACTTCACCTAAAGACACAGATATAGGCAGTATGCGTTTTTTTTCCATGCACTAACGCAAGCAACATGCACATGGATAGAATAAAAGATAAAGGAAATGCGCGGCACAACACAGAGGGGAGCCAGCTGTAGTATATAAAAAAAGGAACGCACGCAGGTTTTAAGAGGCGAAGCACATCAACGGGTGGAATGAATAGCACTGATGGCCCATCTCCAAAGTGCCGTCACTGTTCACCCCCCTTAGTCTTCTGCAGCACAACGCACCAGTTTTCCTTGTCGAAATACGACTCCCGCACAACACCACCCGCTTCCTCCACAAGGCGTTCCAATTCACCTTCTCCAAAGAGGTGATAATATCGGTGGTGCACACGTCGCTCAGGGTCGTGCGCCTCATGCATCTCCCAGCGGATAAACACGTCTGATGCACCACTCCTTGGACGCTTTTCCGGCCGTTCCTTCGCCCAGACATAGATCAAAATGAGACCGTCAGGCCGTACAAGCCTCAACAGCTCGCGAACAGCGTCGAGGCGCCGTTCGTGTGTAGCGAAATGATGAACAACCGCAATGCTAATCGCTGCATCAAATGCTCCGTTGCGAAACGCTGTACGACGGGCATCAGCAAGAAGAAGTTCGGTGCGACCGCGAGTCCCAAGCGACCGTGAAGACGACGGCGAAGTCTCGCTTGCTTCGTGGTCCAGTTGGTTCAGTGCTAACCGGAGAAGCCTCTCACTAAAATCAACGCCGGCAACGAACCGATACGCGGGGCCGGTTTGTCCCTCTTCGTTTGCCCCGTCGTCTGGAGCATTAGAAATTGCCGCCATAAAGTTTTGTGCGCAAGAAAAGTATTTGCCGTTCCCGCAGCCAACATCTACCACAGTGGCATATCTCGGCAGCGACTCGATAAAGGCGCGCACCCTTGGCCACGCCTTGTAGCGAGTTGCCGAGAAATGTGTTGCAATATCATCGTACACCTGTTGCACGTGTCGACGTTCAATACCCGCGACGTCAAGTAGTTCGGTTGGCTGAACCTCTGTCACTTTATCATTGCCTAAACGTTCCCTTTCAGCAGGGGCACTCATGAAAACTTTCGGTGCTGCAACACGAGAACTCACGTATAACACACAAAGGGTATGGTGGAAACAGGGTGGACAAGAAATTGGAGGTTAACTGACGACTCAAATACGTACGCTTACAACCGTGCTGTACTTGTCATATGCGCTCAAACTCGAAAGGACTCACGAAATTAGGAAAAGACAAAGGAAAGAGATCGCTATCCGCTACCGCCATCGGCCGTCACATATATGGATTCCATGTTCAGCTTGCGCTTGATATCATCGTGGCGGTACATCCCTTTAAAACAAAAAAATATGAGATTGTTTTACGTGCCCCACTTTAGGTAGCTATTCGTGCCCGTACATCACCTTTTTCGCGTCCCTCCCTAGTCCTCCTCAGAAACAAAGGCGGAATTAGCGTTTTAAGTCATTCCCCCCTTGTTTTCTGTTTGCGCTACCCTCAACCGCGTTCCCTCCCTCGCTTATTTTTTCCTTTACCCATTTCACCACACCCTTCTCTTTCTTCCCCCCATGCACTCTACACTCACACTTTTTCCTTCTCAGCCTCTTTTGCCTTTATATTTACCTCCCAGATCGACGACGACAACACATATTCATATCGTGCGCCCCATGAAGAAGATCCACAATGATAATATCAAGGGAGAGGAAAAAGGGGGAATATAAACGCAAGCATCGTCTTCATTAGCTTATTGGCCTCCCACCGTGAGTTTTCGGGGCATACGTAGGGCCGGCATGCTGCAAGAATAGTAATAAAAAGGACAAAGGTTGAAAGATTCCACGCGGTACCCACTGGCACCCGTTCTCCTAGAAAATATGCATATTATTTCGTGCGCACATTACAGTCCCTACAGCAATAGCGAGAGTGGGTTCTCAACCGCATCCTTGAAGTGTTTGCACCACTGAGACGCAACGGCACCATCAACCACGCGGTGGTCAAATGATGCGGTAAACCTTACAAACATCTCAGCTTCCGCGCCAACTGTGTACTTTCCTGTGTCCGGATCTAAAGACATACGCGGGCGGGGTTTGGCGGAGCCAACAGCTACGATGAGCGCCTGCGGGGGATTTATAATAGCTGTGAAACCGGGGATACCGCTGGCTCCGAGGTTGGACACAGACACTGTTCCACCAATGAACTCGTGTGGCTGAAGTGTCCCCTCGCGGGCTTTTTTTGCAAGGACCTTCATCTCGTTCGAAATGTCGACCAACCCACGTGCCTGTGCATCCTTAATTATGGGGGTGATGAGCCCTGTGGGAGTTGCGACTGCAACGCTCACGTCAACGGTGCGATACTGACGGATAAAGTCCCCTTGCCACGAGCTGTTAGCCTCGGGAACCAGCATATTCGCCCGCGCCACTGCTTTGATGATATAATCATTAAGCGTGATTTTATACTTGCCGTCACCCTTGGAGTTGAGTTGTTGTACCAGGGCCATCATATTCTCTGCGCAGCACTCCTCGAAAAGGTAGTAATGCGGAATCTCCACGTTCTTTGATTGTGTAAGGCGTTTGGCGATCGTTGACCGCATGTTCGTGACGGGGATGTCGGTGTAGTTCTGGGTTGATGGAGTCGTGGCTATTACTGGCACGACGGGCTTAGCGGCAGGCGCGGCGGCGGGAGCAGCGTGTTCACGCTTTGACGCTGCAGCTTCAACGTCCTTCCTCACGATTCGGCCCACCCCTCCCCCAGTGCCCTCGATGGTGTCGAGTGATACATTGAGCTCCGCCGGCGTCTTTCGGGCCAGGGGAGACGCCTTCACACGACCACCAGCCTCCTTTCCGCCGGCTGGTAGTGGCGCCGCTTGTGTGGGTGAGGGAACCTCCTGCACCTTTGACTGAGTTGCCGCAGGGGAACTGCCAGCGGCCTGCCAGTTCTTCACCTCATCTGAGTTAACACCTGACGCCTCATCCACAATAAGGCACACCGCATCGCCGACTGTGGCCTCTTCCCCAACTTGAACAAGAATGCGGGCGACAAAGCCGTCCTCTGACACATTGTCGTACGAAACAACGGCTTTGTCTGTTTCAACCTTGCACCATGTATCGCCCGTTTCAACTGCGTCTCCAACCTTCTTGACCCATTCAGATATTTTTCCCTTCTCCATGGTTGGGGAGAGAGCTGGCATAGGGATCGGCGTAACTGTCAGAAAACGAGCAAAGCACACAGGAAAGATGTGTTGCGTGACGGGACGGCGGAACATGTGTGTTAATTTCTTCAACCGCTTCTTCTTACTTCCGACTAGCAAACAAATCAGGAAAAAGATTATCGCACGTGAAATACGGATTTTGCTACACGACAACCTTTTTTTTTCTGATGAACAAAACCTTGTTGTCGCGATTGCTATTTTTATGTAGCACCTCGTCAAAAAGTGATGCGGTACCACGGAACGGAACATACGGAATGAGAAAAACCCGCTGTGTCACCGTTCACAGTAGTTGTTAAGACGGTGACTGCAACGTTCAAACCTTTTCCGCCGAAGCCCCACACACTCATTCGGATGTCCAATCACTTACACATGCACATGGATAAGTGAAGTCGGAAATAATCATTTCTTCGCAAAAGATGAAGGCACACCTCACCACTTCATCCAACGTCAAGTTACTCACCACGGGTACAACGGCAAAACTCCAACGCAACAACGGGTAAGGAAACCACACACACACACAAAATCGGAGGTTCCTCCAAAAGCAGGTGCCCCACAACACCCTTTCACAGTAGGACTGGAGCCAGAAGACTGGCTTCGGCCAAAGTTAACACAATATTAGTAAACGAACGCACAGCATGCGCTGCTGGAACCCCGGGGAAGGCACGAGGGGGAGATTCTTTACGCTGTCCTTACGCACGATGCCCTTTACGTCAACTGGAAACAAAAACACTACCCACAGATGCTGACTGTATTACTGGGTTGATAGTGGACCACCATGGCGACTTTACCGCATTCATATGTACAGGTGTGCGTGGCGCTGAGCAGTCGTAAGCGGAAAGCGGAAATTTCATGGAGCTAAGGTGAAAAGTTCAGTTGCTGGCATACCACCAGCCGTCACTCACATAACACTCCATCAAATCAACTGCATCCAATAAGACAGCTCTTGCTGCTTTTGCACCCCTTTATCGTCTTTCCTTCGTTCATTTTTTGGGGGAGATGTATCGATATTACACCCCATTCACACCGTTTTAGCCCACCTACCTCTTCCCCCATCGTCACCACAACGGAAAGCACACCAACACTTCTGAATGCCCCAGCACCGCAGCGCTAGAGTTACCGATCACCCACCTGACCGCCATCTACACAAACTTGCCCCGCAAACCGCTGCAGAAACTCCTTAAAGTACCTCCTCTTAACATCAATACGACCCATCATCGTTAAATGTGTGTTTAGTTCGTCCACCTGGGGTTGGGGATAACGGTCCTTCATCGCCGTCACGTACAGCGGATACTGAGAAACGTAGGTGTCAGCAAGCGTGACTAACAGTTTCTCACGCTCTCTAGGTGGTAACAGGGACTCATCAGCGCGCACTGCGAAATCAATCATTCGGCTGTAAGCGCAAAGAGCCATATCAACCATTTGGGCGTTCGCAGTGCCAGAGAAACGATTAGCGTCATTGCCATTGGGCACAATCGCCGATATAAAGCGGGAAGCTTCCGCAACGTTTACACCACTCTCTAAGACACTCAGCGTTACATCGACCACAATCTGGCAAAGTGCTGGATTTCCATCAAGTCGCTTGGGATCCACCACATTTTGCCTAATAAAGGCGAAGATGTCTTTTGAAAGGCCGAAAAGTTGCCTGCCATCCACCGCCTCCGCCTCCGGAGCGCGACTCGCGCCACGGTTCCTCTGCATGTAGAACGTGGTGCACACGGAGAGAGTCGCAGGTATTAGCCTTTCCTGAGCACTGGCTACAGGAAACAAGCAATGCGACAGTAACTGCCGCATAGCGTGGATCGGCAACAATTGCGTGACACACACTAACATCTGTAGCATATTCTCAAGGGGCTCTACAGAAAAAAATGAACTCAAAGCTCCGATCACCTGGTAAAGCGCCAGGCGTATGTCCAACAATATTTTCCGAGCCCTATATACATCGGATTTTCGACCACCCGCTCCTTCACCTTCACGAGACCTGAGGTGGGAAGCCGCCCCCCCATCTCCATTATAAGTGCCAAAAAGAGTTTTGTATTCGGGAGGCAGGTCCTTTGCGTCAATGTTGTGCGCAAACTCCATGAGCTTCATGATGGATGGTACCAACGACGAGGCTGCCTCAACAACATAAGGCAGTGTCTTGCAGCGTCGCAGAACTCCAGCAAAAACATTGATACTGTCCCGAATAACGTAGCCTTCATCTCGCTGAGCGGTGGTGCGTCCTATAATGATATCGTTGAAGGCATTCTGACACATATTTGTTGTGTGGTCGACCATGATCTTCGCTACAGGATCAAGAAAACTCTGAAGACGTCGCTGCGCCTCATCCTCCGGAAGCGCGGTGGTGAAAGCGGCGATTGCTTCGTACAGCAATGTACGCTCCATCGCTGATGTCGACGAGAACATCAGCAAACGCTCCATCTGGCACAAGAAAGGCTCCCCCAGCAAAACCAGCTGCTTAGCATGCTTACTGCAGGCGGTGACCAATAGTGTGAGCGCCCTCTTGCGCGCGGATACAACATCAATGTCATTTACCTCCCTGTATCGATTCCCAAGCGATTTGAGAATGATACCCATCGTACCTTGCCATACACCCAGAGCAGTGTCATCCCGGCAATTCCACAACAGCGAAAGCATGTTAAGGTAAACCGGAAAAATGACCATGTCTTCAGGCTCCCTTTTAACCAACTCGTTAATTATTTGGGGTACATACTCGGACGAGTGCTTGAACGACTCAGATAAACTATACAGAAGGAACTGCGTTGCTTCCCAATTGCAAAAGGTGTCACTTCGCTGCGTCACAAACCCACATTGGGTCCTTGCATCCTCCTCCGTTCCGCGGCTATCGCTAAGATTACTTACTAGCTGAAGCATAAACTGATTAGCAACGACTGGATAGATCCTCGCCACCGACGTCAGAACATGCGCCGCGAGGCTACGGAACTCCGAGAAAGCTTGCGTAAATGCTTCGACTGTCCCGAAGTCATGCTCCGATATCTGCATGCCTCCCTCACAAGTGCCGCAACAAGGGTGCAATTTGTTTTTTGGAACCAAGACCGCTAGGCGCGCCAGCAACTCCAAGGGATTAATCTGTGTGAAGGCAGCGTCGCCGAGTCGTCGGAAAATGGAGCACGCAACGGAGGCAAGAAGAACACTTGGGATGGATAAGGTAAGAAGACAGACACGACCAGCCACAGGGGCGGCCGGCTGCAGAAGGGTGTCTGGCGAATCGTGCAGCAATCCCACAACTTCTTCGATATTACCATGATTTGACTCAGCTACCCACATGTCTACCGAACCAAGGGCAACGTTCAGGAGTTCCGTTCGCAGAGAGTCAGCTGCTGTGGATTCTCCTGCACAAGACAAACGGTCACACCGAAGAAGTGCCGTTGTTGCAGCGAGTGCTTCCTGGGCAGCTGGTCCCCATCGTACAAGCGCTGAAAGGGTGTTAGTAAGGCCGACTTCCGACCACACGTGCACAGGAAGGCAGGGGGTAGCGTTAGCTACGGTCATGAGACAATCCGTAACGCTTTCCTTAGTTCCTGGAGCACAGCTGTTACTTGCCGCTCCACCGGCTTGTGTGTATAAGTCGAACAGCGCCTGAATCACCTCCACAAGAATTGTACGACCATACAGCTCAATCGCCTTTTTCAACCGCTTCATACGATTAACGGGCACACCTCCCACGTGCGGAGAGGTAATATGCGCGATAAATGACGAAAGGAAATGAAGTTTACGAGGTTGCTGTGCAAGCTGGGTTGGAGGAGCGCACACACGGGCAATCAAGTCCGGGTAGGACTCGGGCCACTCACGCACCATGCACTCTATGAGTAGCTCCACAATGTCAGCACAGAGGAGACGGCCTAGTGTTGGTTCGTTGAAATACCATGTCATTAACTCCTCGTACGGTACAACCGAGGGGGGTATTCGTCCAGACACTACAGCATTTCGTAGAAGAACTGCGCCGTAAGCCTGTACGGCTGCACCTCGGTCCGTAACTGCAAGCAAACCCGTACCGATACTTACAATTTCCTCGCTATTCATTTGTTCTTCCACCTCATGAAGTTCAAAAGTGGCCCTTCGGCGGTCCCCGTTATCTTCGGCTGCATATACAACACTCAAGATTTGCACGATCCTTTCGACACTCATTGTATGTTCCTCTAGCGAGAAAACACATTCAATTACGAGAGAAGCAGGGGAGTGGTTAGAGCAAGTACGAATATTTCGCACGCAACAGATAGATATGTTGAATCAGGGGGAAATAGGAGGTGCAAGAACGAAAACTTTCTCCACGGGTAGCTAAAAACACTGAAAAAAATGATAATATGACGCAAACACAGTACGAAAAAAATATTTGGTCCACGGGACACTCATCCCGCCGCGGAATGCGTGCAAACGGTGGCAGTAGCTCTAGGAAACCACCAACTTAGAGGTGAAGATACATTTCTGAACCGGCTTTTCAGGTCAGCGGGAACCATACATACTAACCGTTAACAGAGAACTCACTTGACCCACGGTGGGTGCTCGCGCGGTCGAAGAGACAACCCTCTCTCCCCTCCCTGTTCCCTCACTACGCGGCAGTCACCCACGGCTCCCTCTCCGAACGGCACCCAGTTGAGGCGCCGGCAACACTCCCAGCCGACAGGCTCGACGACCGTTGTTTGGCTGTCATACGTCCACCCGCTCATATCACACATGGTGAAAGTGCAGCGGTAAAATGTTGCCCCGCGAACGTCCCACCCACTCATGCTAGCACGGCAGAATGTGCAATGCGAAAAACGACCACAGCGGGCATCGACACCAACCGCATCGGTAGCCAAAAATGTGCACGAGTGAAACTGTGCCCCTATAAAGCTGGACCGCTTGATATCAGTCAGGTTGAAGGTACTGTGGCTCACGAAAGCGCCACCGAGGGAGGCAGAAACGAGAGCACATCTGTTGAAACTGGCCGAAAGGTTAGTGCAAGCAAAGTCGAGGGAACTAAAACACCGGCCCTCTAGGATGCTACCAATTTCAATCTCCTTTGACCTAACACTTTCTACCCTCCTACAACCACCATCCGCAGCTCTCTGCCCCCCAGCGCTCTCGCCTAAGGCTTCCAACACCGCCCCGCGCACAAGCGGCTGCACCTCCATCTCCGCCTCCAATGGAAAACTTAACAACTTCGCATATGGTACCGCCGGAGATGATGAAGCGGAGGAGGAAACACGATGTGAATCGAGATTTTTTCCAACCCTTATCATTGACGTTTCAAACGGTAGAGAAAGCAAAGCTACCTTGCGCCGAAGGTTGAGAGCGTCCAAGAGGCGGCTGATTACACCGAGAGAGAGACAACGCTCCATGCAACACGACGAAAAAAATATATAGAGCTTCTCAGGACGAAGTGTACAACACTCACTCCGAAAGGAGCGGCCCGTTGGCCTAACGCTATCAAACCTTGGTAGAAAAGGGAAGGATGAAGAAGGAAGAGTGGTCTGGTGGGTAGTTCAGCTACTCAAAAGCCTCATATGTGCGGTCGCACAATTAAACTGGGAGAACTAAGTCTCCACCGGAGTTACAAACGTGCTGACATACGAGAAAACTGCGAAAGAGTGCGCTTTTGGCCAACAGTATCATCGTCACCCCTACATCTCCGCTAGTTTCACTACCGAGTCCGCATCCGCAGGCTCCAACTACTTCAGCACCTAGCACCTATCACTGCAACTCCCCGTGTGTAAATAGTGGGGGGCGCATAAGAAATAAAATGGGGAAGTGTGCTAACTTAATGTTTCGACTTGGCCCATGGGTTGATGGGAGACATGAGTACTATGTGGAGGCAAACCGTACAGAACGCCTTAGGAACCCTTCTTTGACAATCTGTCATTGTTAATCCCTTCTCGAACGGCCCACTTCCTGTACCTAAAATCTGTCCTCTCATCCTTGCATTGTGGAAAATACAATAACCACACCCAGATACAGATAGGCATGTGCACCTTCACTGACCTGTTTCATGGTAGCCGCACTTTCCGTTCTATATAAGGAAAGAGAGTATGGGTTAACGAGTAGAACGCGAGCCAAAGCCCATGGGGGGTCTGCGTGCTACATAGGGTGGCTTTTTGGAGGCCGGTACATCGCCATAACTGCGAACTGCAGCGGGATCAACAGAAACGACGAAAGGCTGATGGGGGAGTGTCCTCGCGCTGTACGCACAGGTAGCAGGCGCATAACAGGCGTGGTGTCGTGGAGGAGTGACCCTTGCGGGGGTAGTCTTCGTGGGGGTGGGTGAGCAATCCCTAATTTCTGGAAGGAACTGCCCCGTAAGCGGGGTCGCGTCCTCGGCATCTGCTGTCCGCCCCGCCGTCATGGTTGTCCCTGCACCAGTATGAAACGTAGGCCCGTCAAATATATTACTAACGCCACGTGTTGCACCGTACCGTGGAGGTGAGGTGCGAGTTGCCCGCATGCCGCCCGGGCACAAGGGAGACGCTTGTGGATCGGCCATTTGCGCTCCCTTGAGTACCTGCACCGCCTCCTTATTCAACGCACAAATCCCACGGACAAACGCTGTCCTCATTTTCTCCTCTAGGTTCTCGCTGTGGCGCCGTTCCTCCTCTATTACCTTATTCAAAACCTCTAATTGCCCAACCAACTCAGCCTCACTACACTTCCATTGCGACTGCTCAGCCACTGCGAGTCGGTGATGCCGCCGTGCAGCCGCGAGAAGACGCCATTGCGTGTAAACATGGTAAGCACGAATGCCATTGATATGGCATTCAATGGTTTTATACAGTTTCTTACGGTGGCGTTTCCTCAGCACCCACAATTCCCAATCGTGAAACCGCTTCTGCATCCACATCCGCCGATTCGCATTACCCAAGCCCCCAACAAGACGAGACATAGTTTCTTTTTGTCTCTCGACTTCCCTCAATGCGCCTACAGCCGTCACCTCTATCTTGCGCCTTTCGTCGAGTATCGCATTTTCACGGCGGACAGCCTCAGCGTGTAAAGACTCCTTGATGCTTTGGTGCTGTTGATTTACGTAACGGCCCAACATGGTTAAGATGTCCTCCCGCATTCTAGAGGTATAAACGTCAACGTTGCAGCCAACATCGTGGAGAAATTCCTCACGCTGGCCAATAGCTCCGTCCGGCATCCTCCACTGCACTGAAAACTTAGGTGTCAGAAAAAAAAAAAAATGAGTCAATACGCATACAACGAAGATTAGGAAACAGTATTGGGCTGAGGAATGGAGAACAGTAGAAGGTCAACTCAATTAACAAATGAGCGGATAAACCCACCCTTCGAGCGAGCGAGTAGAAAACAGAGGATGAAGCTAAATAGCTCCCGTCGTTCTCCACACGGATTTACACGCTAAGTGAAGCATTGCCAATGACACGCAGTTTCTACACCTACAACACCAAATATTGTAATGGTGCACACCAAACCTTTCATTCGCTCTTTTTTTTAATGTTCATTATTGTGTGAAATACCCGTGGTGGTCATCAACCACCAACGGCACACCATAACCACGCATCCGACTACCTGCCTTACCGAGAATTACCCCACACCATTTCCCCAAATCATTCCGGCCGTAGGGGGGTGCAAGACTCAATTTTTTGTGTGTGCGCTTGTTATTATTGATACCACTGCAGAGGCGCAATTTTTTTTCCGATATTATTATGCGTCACAAACAACACATAAGCTATTCTAAGCGTAATTCACGAATGTTATACCGTTTGTGGTGTGCTCCCGTCAAGAATAGGTGCGTTGGTCCTACTAACTACCACAGTGTCCGAAGGCCCGTGGGGTACGCCCGCAGAACACAAAGACACTCCGACACGTCGTCCCTCACCAGTGTCGTTCATCGTTGAAAATACCATTTTCTTGCACACCAACCCCAGTGCATTCACTCACACTGCGAAACGCCAGCCCAAACAACGCTCCCATTATAGAGAGTTACCTCCAAAGGAAGGGTGGCACATACCTGAAAATGGTGGCTCTACTTTGTTTCGAATAGTTCCTTTGTAGAGGGGTCTGGTTTCAACCCAATAGCCTCCTCATCCACCAGCATAGTGCAACCTTGCTGCTCCTGCAGCTTAGCTGCTTGTTGTGGATTTAGCGAGCTTCCCTGCGTCTGAAGAGACGCCTTCCGTTGCTTCAATTCCGCATAGTCTCGAGCGGCTAGATCTGCTCGAAGGCTTGGGTTGTTCGCTATCCGCTCGTGTGTCAGAGCTTCACGGTACAGAAGAGAGGTGCCGTAACAGAATGTCTGCCGTGACGGATCGGCAAGATGAGATTCCAGTGCGTGAATAGTTTGGTCCAATTCCCGCCTGTGCACCAGGTGCGACAACTTCTCCCGCACTTTCACCAGTTCTCGGAGAAGAACCTTCTTTTGTTTTTCATCACCTGGCAAGAGAATTTGGCAAACCCGGCGTAGTGCATCATTGATTAGTTTTTGCCCACGGTTGCGGGACGCAAGTGCGCCCTGAGTATATATGTATAGATAGGCAGGCTCATACATATCCCACATTTTCGCAACTTCCTCACAACTTTTCGGGTGGACGCGGAATGCGAAGTAAAGGTGGGTCCAGAAAAGATAAGGATCGGATCCCTCGCACTCCTGAGATCGCCACCGCAGTATTCGCTTCCGAAACACCTCATCAGCAACCCTGTCCACAGCCGCGAAGTATTCCTCCGTCTCAGGCAACTGTGCGCCTCCACGGGAACGTTGCTCCATGTTTTTCAAGAGTAACTCATTACCAGGCGAATTTTTAACACACGACTTCACTCTGGCGGTAATGCACTCCCCAAAGGCAGGCAGATTTGCATGCACTACCGCGAGCCTGTAGGGTAACTCAGAAAAAGGCTCGATCCAATGTGGTGGCTCCTTTTCCGCAAAAAGTCTATCAACAACGCGCTCCACATCTTTTATATGCTCTTCCACGCCGGAGCCAGGCTCATAAACCCGCATCAGATACTTTGCCCTCGTTAGCAGAGGCGCTTTCCATGATGGCGGAAGCCGCTCAGCTGCAGTTCGGGTTGCCAAGTGGTAGAGGTTCAGACACTTTTCCCGATAGATGCGAGCGGTCTGGAAGCGACCGTTCCGGAACATTAGCTCACTGTGTTCGTAGTATAGGTCACCCAGGTGCCGCATCCAGAGATGTTCTGCAGTTTCTTGTGTCAGTGGTGCCCCTTCCAAGAAAAGCCGGGCCCGTTCAGGAAAGGGATGCACTGACGGATGTGTCTTCTTGTTCACGTTCTCCAGGCAGCGATCCGAGATGTCAAGCGCAAGAGTTATGCGGCCGCGCCGCTCATTGTACCATATGTACTCCGTTTCATCGATAACCGGATACCACCTCCTAGAGGTTCCAGAATGCCAAAGGCCCTCAGCCTTGTCCAAATGCCCAGAGATCTCCTCATAAATAGCGTTTTCACCATCAAGAAAGTCCTTCTCCTCATACTCATACGGAGGATCGGAGTCAGGAATAGGTATCTGCACAATCCCATTAGATGCTTTAGCATAGTTAGAAAACCATTCGATAGAGTCCTCAAACAGTTCTTCGGCCCTCGTACGAAAACGAGTATCAGCAAAGTCAATACACAGGCGCTGCAAATGTTTCCCCGCGTAAAAACAAAGGGCACCACGACACCACTGATAAAAGGCTTCGACAGTAGCATCGCGTGCTGAATCACGAACCCCTTCCAGACGCATTGGACATTTAGCTCTGGCGTCGTTCACGTGTCGTTTGAGAAACTCCATATGGGTCTCGAGCTGCTCGATGCCTTGAAATTCATTCACAATGAATTCACTAAGTTCACTGTTTATCCAGTTAATAAATGGCTTTCCCAGAGGTTCGTACGCCCGGTCACGGACCATGATGGCGTAACGCTGAGCGGGGTTGTTGCGAACCGAATCAAGCTCCAAAGAAGTCATTTCCTGTATGAAGTTCATGAAGTTGGGACCCAGAAGCTTGCATTTTGCAGAAGCACGACGAAGGATTTCGTCAGCCTCCGCCTTCACGGTCTTTCCCTCAGTTGCACGGTTACCCTTGAATCTGTAGAAATCCGACAGAAAATGTTTAGTGTGTGCTTCAAATATCATGCGGAAAATAGCCTCCAACTCCTCCGGAATCTGAGGATGATCCCCAACGTCTCCGCGACGGAAGCGGTCCATCACATCCATCAACATCCGCTCACACTTGTCCTCAGTTGTTACTTGCGTAAGGTTGCCGAACTCTGTCATGCTTTGCCGAAACGTATCACGATATGCCCTCCACGTTTTCTCCAGGTCCGCTTTGTTGAAGTCTATTGCATCCCCCTTCGCCACTCCACGGTACGGATCGGCAATAGAGTCCGATTCCCATGGAAGCGAAGGAAGAAGGATGTCCGGGTCATAGTGTACCTTCGCCTTTCGCACCCGATCCTGTCTTTCTTTGCGTAGTAAATCAGATCTTTTTGCTAATCCACCAGAAACACCATTGTCTTGTGGGCCCGCATCACCTTTTCCCGATGCCACCTCCCGGTAGAGTGGGAGGGGCTTGTAGCCCTCCACTAATTCAGGTAACGACTTCATTTTTCTCATTTTGAGCTCGTCAAAAGACGAAACACCGGCAACAGCGTCATCATTTGTAATACGAGTGTCTTCAGTCAGTTGCGGTGGATCGTAGTATTCGTGGGTGTCAACAATCCGCCTTTCAAGGGGATCATGTGTCAAACCATATGATTGAATCATCGGCTCAGTTTCCACGAGGGTTCTGCGATACCACTCGGGCATACCTTCCGTTTCACGACCACAGGGAACATGATACAGTTCCGTTGGGATGTCCGGTTCGGCGCCTTGCGGACGTTTTTTCACCTCAATGAACCCCGCTGGGGTTCCTTTGTGTGGCTTCCCTTCTTTAGATGCCTGTCGCTCCGTTTCGCTGCTCGTGCAAGAGGCTTCCGAGAGCTTCTCAGATTCATTGAGTTTACACCCAATGACAGGAACTGCCGAACTTTCAATCTGCTCCACAATCCTTCCTGCATCACCTAACTTGGAGTCAGATGTTGTCTCCAGAGTTCTTGTGGTCCTTTCAATTTTTTCCTCCACGAGGGAGCGAAGTGCCGGACGATCATCGTACTGCTTTGAAGCCTTGTAGTGAGCTTTCATTAAAGCAGGAACAGGATCCTGTCCAGCCTGTCTTGCGATATCAGCTGTTTGCTCCAGCATTTCATTTTTGATGTTCGCATGGGCAGCAATAGCAACGCCCTGTTCCACAGTGACCCCCGTTGGGAGTGGGGCCATGTCGGCTTTCGGTAGGCCTGAAATAGGATCTAATCGCGGTGAATCAATTCCCTTGGCACACTCTAACGCTTGCCTTGCACCGTATGCTTGAAGTTTCATTTTGGTACGAGCAACTTCCAGTGGGTCCGCGGTGCCCGAAAGGGCTTGGTAGGTCTGCTCAGGATCAAGATCAACTACCCCAGAAACGATCCCGTTGTATACGTCAGCCATTTCCAGCTGCCGCTGCTCCTCCTCCCCCAACAGTTCATGTTCGGCCTTGAGGCTTTGGTGCACAGCATTTCGCTCTTCACCCTCGATAAGCCACATTCGATCTTTATATTTTGTATCAGCTAAATGCTTCCAAGAGGTATCGGACCAACGCTGATCCGACGGAAGAACGCGACGCCTGCCGTGAGCATCATAGTGATCAAGGTAGTCCGTGTATCCCTGGGGCCAAATCATACGATCCTTCTGAATTTTAAAAGAACGATCCTTCCAATGCAGATACCATTCTTGCTCACGGTCAATGGGATCCTGAATGTATAGATCGAAACGATCACGGACATCTTGAACCATCTCCTCCGGTGTCGGTATTACCGTTTTCCTCCAACGTACCTCCCATGGGAGACCATCCACATCCTGTTGTCCTTGCAACATGTCACGGCGAACCTGCTGTGAACTCTTATTGGTGCGCTCACCCGGCCCGCCTTCACCAAACCGCTTTTGCATGTCACGCTCTTTTTCCATATCGGTTCGCGTGCGATCCGCCTCTGAGACGTCGGGCAAAGTAACATACTCTAGGTTGTTCAAACCAAACTGGATATGGTGAGTTAAATCAGGAGGCTCAACAACAGAAATTTGATGCCCGGTAGTAGGGTCTGCGTTCGGTTGACTTCGCCGCTGCTCACGTGACAATCCCGCTGTGTGCCGACGTTGCACGCGGATAGTAAAAGACGGCCAGCTGTTGTCTGTTGTTGAGATCAAAAGTTCTCCAGAAGAAAAGGGCAATGATGCCCGAATTTGTAGGCGACGCATTTGGGGTCTATCTGTGGAACCTTCGATCTACAATATGCTCTCCGCACCGCGTGGCCCAGCAGCACGTCTGTTCCCTCCAAGTGAAAAAATGGGGCGTAAGCGAAAGATATGAATAGGTCAAGTTGCTAAACAGAGGTATTACTGCAATTTTCCCTTTCACTGTGGATACAGAATATTGTCTACTTGCCAACTGCCACAACTGCCTTGAAGGGGGATGGGTATCACTGAGTCTCCAAGATGGTCCTCAACTCACTCAGTGCGCGAGTACCGAGTTTCTACATTTAATGAAATAAAGTCTGGAGTAGAGAGAATGGGTAGAGGAAGTCAATACTTCCCTACATTTTAACAAACAGCCTTAGAGGAACGATCGCATAGGAAAAATTAATGGTAGAAGTAATAGGGAATGTGTGAGTGAGTCTGTGTAAACAGAAAATCTGCAGAAGCACAAAGAACAACACGATCCATACACCCCATCACGGTAGTGATACCTGACACGGAAAAATATATATGTAACAACAACCCGTGCCACCAGTCGTTTCGCAGAGACTCAACAAGTGTAAAATCCCAACGACAACGATGAGGGGATAAAACAAACAATTGAGTGCAGCAATACCATGCCTAACCCCACACCGAACCTGATACAGACACACAGACCTTTAACAACACCGCCATGTGGATACAGCAACCGATACCCCGTGTGCATGCTGCTTAGCGGCGCATATACATACGCATGCACTAAGGGGAAGTCACCAATGATACACTGATTGGCATTTGTTACGTTATGGAAACGGGGCGTTGTTTCCCTTTCATACTTTCTGTTCCAGCTGGTGGCATTTTCGAGCAATGGTGGTGAATGCTCACCTTCTCCTTCCTAGCCGGAAGTGTTTCACCGTTTACTATGCGTTTCAGCTCATCTCCTGACAACGTCTCGTGCTGCATGAGGTGCTTGGCGATAGACTCAAGTTCCTCGCGATGACTCAGCAACATCTGCTTTATTTCAGTGTACGAATTCTGCAAGAGAGTTGAAACCTCTTTCTCAATTTTGCCCTTCGTTTCATCGGACATATAGGCGCCCTCGGGGGTATCGGAAGACTCATAATCAACAAAACCGAGGTCTCCACTAAAACCGAACCGCCGCACCATATTCCTCGCAATTTTTGTAGCTTGATGGAAGTCCGAACTGGCACCCGTGGTGACGTCATCTGAGCCGAGTAGTATTTCCTCACCCACTCTTCCTGCGAGACAGACCTTCAAGCGCGCTAGACATTGTCTCTTACTTTGGCTGTATCTGTCTTTCTCAGGTAACTGCTGCACAAGGCCCATTATGCCGTTTCCCCTTGGTACAATTGTTGCCTTGTGCACGGGCTCCGCTCCCTCTTTCTCAAGAAGTAGCGCCGCGAGTGCATGGCCCCCCTCATGGTATGCGGTCACTTTGCGCTCATCTTCTGGGATGACCTTCGCACTTTCCGCCCCCATCATCACCCGATCCTTTGCGTATTCAATATCGTTCATCGTCACAACCTGTTTGTTTAGCGTGGCAGCGCGGATGGCAGCGATGTTGACCAAATTGCTCAACTCCGCCCCAGTGAATCCCGTAGTTCCTCGTGCGATGGCAGCTGCGCTAACAGAAGATTCAGCTTTAATTTTGCTAAGG
Source organism: Trypanosoma brucei gambiense DAL972 (assembly GCF_000210295.1). Taxonomy (NCBI): domain Eukaryota; phylum Euglenozoa; class Kinetoplastea; order Trypanosomatida; family Trypanosomatidae; genus Trypanosoma; species Trypanosoma brucei. The sequence continues at coordinate 1,856,600 of NC_026743.1, forward strand.
TAAATTTGTAAAACTTCTTCGCGCCCTTTCATGTCTGGGGGATCAACTGATACCACAACGTCAAATCGACCTGGACGGGTGAGGGCTTTATCCAATGAATCGGGGGTGTTCGTCGCAGCGATGACGATGACAGAGTCTTTGGAATCGAACCCATCCATTTCTGCCAGAAGCTGATTCAGGGTCATTCGAGAATAGGCATGATCCGTTCCCGACCGTTTGCCCCCCAATGCGTCGATTTCGTCTATAAAAATAAGCGATGGGGCGCGAGCTTTGGCAGCGGCAAAAAGCTCGCGGACACGTCGAGACCCAACACCAACAAACATTTCGTCAAACTCACTCCCCGCTGAGTAAAAAAAGCTTACATCGGCTTCCTTGGCAATAGCCTTCGCAAGCATTGTTTTCCCGCAACCAGGGGGGCCAACTAACAGCGCACCTTTAGGAAGTCTCCCCCCTAGTTTGTGGAACTTCTCAGGTTCTTTTAGAAACTCGACAATTTCCTTAAGCTCTTTTTTCGCCTCATCACACCCACGAATCGTGTCAAAAGTTACATCGAGACCAGTCAAATCCACTGGCTTGACATCAGGAGAACCAAACATCCCGATTTGCTGACCCCGAGATATCCCTCCTATTTTCGTCACCGAATTGCCGTCTTGCATTCTCGACATCAATTCTTCGATGAGGCTTAGGGTGCAACTGGCTCCAATTCCAAATAACAACAATAACCACAGTCGGGTTGTCCAAGTCGTTTTTTGTGGAGCCGAAACTACGACAACGGGCCGTTCCTTTGTTCCCAACTCAGGTACTCCAACACCGACGTAACCCGATGCGCCCATCCCTGAATTGAAGGGCGGGGGTACTTGTGAAACTCCTTGATGCGCATGTGGGTGGTAAAATGATTGATATCCCGAAGCGTAGGGTGGATATGGAGGCAACGGGTTCACCGGCGGTTGCGGGTACACGCTGCTATGGCGTTTCTGAGTAAAGCCACCAGGAAACACAGTCAACGCACCTGTCCCACCACATGATGGTAATAAAGGCAGCGGCGTTGTGCGGCCACTTGGGAAAGCTGGTATGATGGGACAGCGCCGGTGCATAATCTTGGTTTTACAGTTATTACTATTTTTGAAACTCTTAAAAATAAGCGGCTTTAAAAAAGGGGGGGTGCTGCGTTCTCCTCTTCGTATTATCCCTCAAAACGATCTTTTATGGAAAAGAGCGGTTATATTAAAACAAAATGGAGAAAAGGAGACAGTGAAGGAACAAACGCGAAAGTGTGGAAACAAGGGGAAAAGGAAGCGTAATCGATTTTAGAGAATAAATAACATCACTGCACCGCACAACTGCCGCTTTGATGGGAACTTTATTTCCACAACTACGTATTCCTTTTGAACCTTTGGGCACATACCCTGTTGTAAAGGGATAAAAGCCAATGCCTAATGTATGTCAGCGGACAAAGACAACATCATAGACACTTTTAGGGGGAAAAAGTGCGTTACACCCTGGAAAATATCTGTGTCCTTGCATAACTTACTCAGCCCCTTCCTCCTCCCTCTTTTTGAAGGGAGCAGGAGCGCAGCCTTCTACGACTCCGCACTTCTGTGGTCAACAAATGAGTCCATATGAAGATATCACCATTTCACGAATATTAGAATCCACGAGTCCCAGCTGCTCCCTTAGCAAAGATGAGTGCTTGTTGCTATAAAATGAGAGCAATAATTTGATGCTCTCGTGTGTTCCCGGGAAGTTACAAGCCGACTGCCTCCAGCTGTAAACAAGCCTCATGACGTCGGGCAGGATATCACGCGCGACATCTTCCACTGCTAAAAGAACATTTACTAGATGTATCGTTGCAACAGACTTATCGTATGCGTTTTCGCACTCCGTTATAATTCGGGTAATAACATCTGGTCGCGCATGCACTACAAGACCAGGTACCGCTTCCAGGGCACTACATACTGCGAACGCCATCTGGGAGAACAGTAACTGAGATTCACTAAAGGCGTCGCTTCGAAGCACATCAACAGCCGCCTTAAATGCGCAGAATACACCGTTTGGGGATTCGTGCGAATACGATTTCACCATCAGCATAATTAAGTATACAAATTCTAGCTTATTTTGTAGGTCGCCAGCTGTAATTACGGAAGACGTCAGTTTTCCTAGAAGCTCCTCCACTATTCCCTGAGGAAAAGCACAAGTGCCGGCATTTTTTAATAGTCGATGAAGAAGGGTGACAGCAGCCACCTGAACTGCTAACTCCTCCGATGGATTAAAAAGTTGAAATGCCAGTACGGCAATGCATCCCTGAGTACGAGAACACCAACCAGCAAGGGAACTCGATGGAGTTACATTGGCGCAATTCGCAGCGATAAAAAGGACGTTGAGTAGCAGGCTGATATCGTCCCTAATATTCCTCTCAATGATGTCCCTTAATACTACACTCCACGCATCAAGCAGCTCAAGAGAAACTGCAGGATCAGGAAATCTCGTTAACATTCCGATAATAGCCCGATCAACTGAAAAAACATCCTTATCGACAAACACGTTTGGCGTTTCATTAATATAGTAAGCTACATACGTAGTCTCAAACCCCTTGGTGCGCTCAATTCTGTTCGCCCTGAATGCAGCACTCAAAAGCGCCACGGTATTCTGGTCCTCTGATAGCGCAGCTAGGTGCATGGCCAAATCACAAAGAATGAAAAGATTACCATCGTTATAGAACGGCAGGCAACTGATAACCATCTCGATCAAAGACGGCAGATCACCTGTAACTTTTTCGGTAGTGCCCATAGTATGGGCTGTCATGAATGCGGTGTTGATAGCGGTGACAGCGGCATGACGGACACGTTTGCTCCTGCTTTGCAGGCGAGACGCAAATGCATTGATAATTTTGCTGATGGTGCTGTCATCCTGTGCGTATGTCCATTCCAAAACCCGTGACAATGACCACAGCGACATGCTCACAACAAAAATATTTTCAGATGGAGATAAAACGGCGGATATCAACTGCTCAACAACAGCCGGAAGTGTATCACCAATCTCGTCGTAGCAACCGTTAGCCATTGCACCGACAAGAACGATAGCTGCCTCCTTGTACTGCCATTCGCCATCCCACAAGGCTTTAACTTTTTCGATCAGGTGCGGGAATGTTTGCTTGCTCGAAAGAACGCAAAGAGCATCTATGCAACGGAGTGCTGTTGAACGCAACGTTGCAGTTCCATGGTTATCGTCGAGCGCAGAATCCTCAGATATATCATACTTTTGCTCGTTTAGATGGAAATCAACGGCTGCCGGGTCCCTCATGCTGCAGTCGTCCTCAGAAAGAATATTCTCCACATCTTCCCTTGTCATGGGTACATAAGTTACCAAAGCAGACACAAGACTCGGCAGTGACTCAATTAGAGGTTGAATGAGAGCACATATGTAACCCTCACCCCCCATCTTGTCGTACATCTCCATTGTTAGCGTTAAGAGGTCTATTGCGGAAATTTTTAACTGGACGTCGTGTTCAGTTACAATTCCAGCCGACACACTAGTGCAAATAGTATCCCTGCTCCAGCATTTAATGAACCTAGCCATGTCGGATTCTGGCATAGGGGTAAAGTATTCCAAGTAGTCGAGCATCACACCACAAGAGCGGAATACTTGTATTTTTAGCTCAACGTCACCTCCACAATTCTGTTCAGAAAGCAGGCAACAAAGGTTAGTGAAAGTACGACTGCCGCTCGTCAGTCCGATTTGTAGAGGTGACAAGCTCTCTACGTTCCAGTCAAGGGACTGTGCTTGTTCATACATATTCGAACACATACGAAAAGCAGCCTTTCGGACACCCCATTGGGCGTTTGGGTCCAAGACAAGTACTGCGACACGCTCAATAATATCCTTACTTGCAAGACCTACCTCTTCTGGAAGGTCCTCCACAAGGTACTGAAGGGTATATAAAGCCGAAAAGGTCTTCACCTCTCCCGCCATCAGCAGGTCGTTTAGAAGTGTGTTAGGGAGATTACCCAGCCCGCACTCCTCCCACCAGCTAAATGAGGTTAATACTGTTATCTTTACAACAATTTGAGCAGCTACGCGGGCGATTCGAACATCTGTCGGGTTAACAAGAACAGCTAGTGAACAGCCAGCCGCCTCCCTTATAGCCGCTTCACCCAAAGCAAGTTTACACCGCTCCAAGTTGTTCTTTAGGGTAATCCCAGCCAACCGCCTGTACTGTACCCAGTTGCCGCCGAGGTCAATGTCAACCGGGCATGTTTCCGCACCGAACAAATATGATAACAACACGAAGAACGTTGAGTCAGATTGATACCGTTGCAATTCTTCGTATGCCTTTTTTGAGTTGTGAACGTTAACACCATTATCGCGAAGAAGGTGTAGCACTTTCACAACATCACCTGATGTTATGGAATAACCTCCCGCAAAACTCATTGAAAACTTTACTTTACCTCATGGGGGAAAGTGGAGCAGAAGCAACGGTAATAATGTCAAAATGAAAACCAGCAGTTACCATTATTCAACGGTTTAACAAAAAAATTAAAGTCAATAATGTAAAGTGAACATTTTAATCACATAACCCCAATCTCTCGCCTGGTTCCGTAGTCTTCGAAAGGTCCAGACGTGTGTGAACGGTGAGAAAAGAGCAGGTGCATAGTGCACCGAGTACCAAGTGAGAACTAGTGATCGCTCACGCGAAGAATCTCTGCACCCATGGAAAGTCGATGCATTTGCCACGCATTCCTCTACTCACGCCCCCACACACAGCAGACCCTACCATTAGGAAGGAACATAGTGGAAGCACAGAGTCATAGCAGTGCTGAATGTAATGACGGTTAAAGGGAACCTGTCCCCGCTATGATCGCACCAGCAAAGCTCTACCCAACGAAGCACCCATTGGTGACAAAGCGGAGAGCCACTGCTAACAGAGAAGTGCTTGAGCATTGCTCTCAAAAATAAAAAAATGGAAGGTGAACCTTTTCATCACAAAAGCAAAAAGAGTTAGTGCAACTGGAAAATGCATCCTGGAACTAAGCGCTTGGTGAAGTACACGGACACTCCACGCCCAGAGCGTGTTCAAACGCTTATGCGCCGGATATATCATTTGCTATCCAGGGGGGGAGGGTCAAAGCACTGTCGCTTGGTCGTCTCCAACATCACCCACAGCCTTACATGCACATACGATCATCAGAGAAAACTTTCCTTGAGGTTGCCGACGACTCCAACGTGCTTATCCTCCTCTTCCTTTCTTACCTTGGGCTGTCTCGGTAACAGCACGCGCCGCATACCAGAGTTAGCCAGTACATTCAGGATCCGTCAAGGCTACCCCAATTCGATTACAAGGTTATAGCGCATCCGAAGCAGTAACGAGGGTGGGCGGGCTTAACCACGGTATGCTTGCCATTGGAGTATCTCTGTGGTGAAAATTACAACATCCCCCTGGACTTAGTTGCTGCTCACTCCACATCCTAGCGTGGATGCGCGCGGTGTCGAGACAGAAGAACATCGCGGTTGCACCCGCCTCCCCCCCCCCCCCCCACACACACACGCACAACACCGCCGCACCAAACAATGCCTAGTAACCGCACTTCCCAAGCTGGGTCCCGGCTGCTGTGCCGATGTGGAAGCAGTAGCATAACAGCACCGACATGGATACAATATGAGAAAACCCCATGCTAGGAACCGACGACCCCAAACGGCTAACAGCAGCGCACCCCTACAGAATGCGCCACTGGCAGCTGTTCAAAGAAGGGAAGCCCGAGGTAATACGGACCAAGAAAGCGCAAGCCTTTTTCAACCCTCTGTGATGCCACCCTCAAACTCCCGAATACGGACAGGGCAATGGAAGATGGTTGTCCCCCCCCCCCCCCCCCCGAGGCCCGTCAGATCCATCTTCCCCTAGCAGAATACGCGACCCGGCAAAACTATGCACTCCCACGGCGCGTCGCGCCCCCGTTTCGTCTGTACGGATCGGACGAAACAAGTCCGCCGCATCTCTAGGGTTTTGTTACAGCAATAAACTGATGATAACTGGAGAGACCTCCTGCGGTGACGCACCTGTTTCTCAAGAAAAGATGGGGGCGCTGCGGCCTCTCTTCCTGCCGGCGGAGGTGCTTTCTTTTTAATTTAAGTGGCTATTTCT